>NW_027477461.1:0-71751 GCF_051020955.1 Megalopta genalis
AAGAAGGTTCTGCTTCAAATCCATACGACACATATGATTTAGCTTCAAATACTTGCGATATAAGTGATATAGCTTCAAAAGCTAGAGGAACAAACGAGGTAGCTTCAATTCCATGCGAAACAAATGATTTAACTTCAAATCAATGCGATGTAGTAGGTTTAGCTTCAAATCCACGCGAAACAAATGACTTAGCTTCAAACACTTGGGGTATAAGTGATATAGCTTCAAATGCAGACTAATCAAACGAGTTAGCTTCAAAATCCACGCGATATACATTATTTAGCTTCAAATACTTACGATATAAGTGATGTAGGTTCAACTGCATGCGAAACTAACGAGTTAGCTTCAAATCCATGCGATACACATGATTTAGCTTCAAATCAATGCGATGTGGAAGGTTTAGCTTCAAATCCATGCGATACACAAGATTTAGCTTCAAATCAATTGGCTGTAGCAGGTTCAGCTTCAAATCCATGCGACACATATGATTTAGCTTCAAATACTTGCGATATAAGTGATATAGCTGCAAAAGCTGTAGGAACAAACGAGGTAGCTTCAAATCCATGCGAAACACATGATTTAGCTGCAAATCAATGCGATGTAGAAGGTTTAGCTTCAAATCCATGCGAAACATATGGTTTAGCTACAAATACTTGTGATATACATTATTTAGCTACAACTGCTTGCGAAACTAACGAGTTAGCTTCAAATCTATGCGAAACACACGATTTATCTTCAAATCAATGCGATGTAGAAGGTTTAGCTTCAAATCAATAAGAGGTAGAAGGTTTAGCTTCAAATCAATAGAATATAGAAGGTTTAGCTTCAAATCAATGCGATGTAGAAGGTTTAGCTTCAAATCCATACGAAACACATGATTTAGCTTCAAATCAATTCGAAGGGCAAGAATTAGATTCAAATCCATGCGAAACAAATGATTTAGCTTCAGATGAATGCGAAGTAGAAGGCTCAGCTTCAAATCCATGCGGCACATATGATTTAGCTTTAAATACTTGCGATATAAGTGACATAGTTTCAAATGGAGGCGAAACGAACGAGTTAGCTTCAAATCTATGCGAAACACATGATTGAGCTGCAAATCAATGTGATGTAGAAGGTTTAGCTTCAAATCCATGCGATACACAAGATATAGCTTCAAATCAATGCGATGTAGAAGGTTCAGCTTCAAACCCATGCGACACATATGATTTAGCTTCAAATACTTGCGATATAAGTGATATAGCTTCAAAAGCTGTAGGAACAAACGAGGTAGCTTCAATTCCATGCGAGACACATGATTTAGCTTCAAATCAATGCGATGTAGAAGGTTTAGCTTCATATCCAAGTGTAACACATGATTTATCTTCAAATATTTGCGATATAAGTGATATAGCTTCGAATACAGGCGAAACGAACGAGTTAGCTTCAAATCCATGCGAAACACATAATTTAGCTGCAAATCAATGTGATGTAGAAGGTTTAGCTTCAAATCCATGCGAAACACACGATTTTTCTTCAAATCAATGCGATGTAGAAGGTTTGCTTAAAATATATAACAGGTAGATGGTTTAGCTTCAAATCAATGGAATATAGAAGGTTTAGCTTCAAATAAATGCGATGTAGAAGGTTTTGCTTCAAATCCATACGAAACACATGATTTAGCTTCATATCAATTCGAAGGGCAAGGCATAGATTCAAATCCATGCGAAACAAATGATTTAGCTTCAGATGAATGCGAAGTAGAAGGCTCAGCTTCAAATCCATGCGGCACATATGATTTAGCTTTAAATACTTGCGATATAAGTGACATAGTTTCAAATGGAGGCGAAACACATGATTTATCTTCAAATCAAAGCGATGTAGAAGGTTTAGCTTCAAATCCATGCGATACACAAGATTTAGCTTCAAATGAATGCGATGTAGTAGGTTCAGCTTCAAATCCATGCGACACATATGATTTAGCTTCAAATACTTGCGATATAAGTGATATAGCTTCAAAAGCTGTAGGAACAAACGAGGTAGCTTCAAATCCATGCGAAACACATGATTCAGCTGCAAATCAATGCGATGTAGAAGGTTTAGCTACAAATCCATGCGAGACACATTATTTAGCTGCAAATCAGTGCGAAGTAGAGGGCTCGGGTTCAAATCAATGCGATTCAAATGGTTCATATTCAAATACTTGTGAAAGACATGATTTAGCTTCAACTGCATCCGAAACACATGATTTAGCTGCAAATCAATGCGATGAAGAAGGTTTAGCTTCAAATCAATAAGAGGTAGAAGGTTCAGCTTCAAATCAATAAGAGGTAGAAGGTTCAGCTTCAAATCAATAGAATATAGAAGGTTTAGCTTCAAATCAATGCGATGTAGAAGGTTTAGCTTCAAATCCATACGAAACACATGATTTAGCTTCAAATCAATTCGAATGACAAGGCTTAGATTCAAATCCATGCGAAACAAATGATTTAGCTTCAAATCAATGCGATGTAGAAGGTTTAGCTTCAAATCCATGCGATACACATGATTTAGCTTCAAATACTTGCGATATAAGTGATATAGCTTCAAATACAGGCGAAACGAACGAGTTAGCTTCAAATCCATGCGATACACATGATTTAGCTTCAAATCAATGCGATGTAGAAGGTTTAGCTTCAAATCCATGACGTACACAAGATTCAGCTTCAAATCAATTCGAAGGACAAGGCTTAGATTCAAATCCATGCGAAACAAATGATATAGCTTCAAATGAATGCGAAGTAGAAGGCTTAGCTTCAAATCCATGCAAGACAAATGGTTTAGCTACAAATACCTGTGATATACATCATTTAGCTACTACTGCATGCTATACGAACGAGTTAGCTTCAAATCCATGCGATTCACATGATTTAGCTTCAAATCAATGCGATGTAGAAGGTTTAGCTTCAAATCCATGCGATACACAAGATTTAGCTTCAAATCAATGCGATGTAGATGGTTTAGCTTCAAATCAATAAGAGGTAGAAGGTTCTGCTTCAAATCAATAGAATATAGAAGGTTTAGCTTCAAATCAATGCGATGTAGAAGGTTTAGATTCAAATCCATACGAAACACATGATTTAGCTTCAAATCAATTCGAAGGACAAGGCTTAGATTCAAATCCATGCGAAACAAATGATTTAGCTTCAAATGAATGCGAAGTAGAAGGCTTAGATTCAAATCCATGCAAAACAAATGGTTTAGCTTCAAATCCATGCTATATACATGATTTAGCTTCTAATCAATGCGATGTAGAAGTTTTAGCTTCAAAACAATAAGAGGTAGAATGTTTAGCTACAAATCAATAGAATTTACAAGGTTTAGCTTCAAATCAATGCGATGTAGAACGTTTAGCTTCAAATCCATACGAAACACATGATTTAGCTTCAAATCAATTCGAAGGACAAGGTTTAGATTCAAATCCGTGCGAAACAAATGATTTAGCTTCAAATCAATGCGATGTAGAAGATTTAGCAACAAATCCATGCGATACACATGATTTAGCTTCAAATACTTGCGATATAAGTGATATCGCTTCAAATACAGGCGAAACGAACGAGTTAGCTTCAAATCCATGCGAAAGACATGATTCAGCTGCAAATCAATGCGATGTAGAAGGTTTAGCTTCAAATCCATGCGAACACATTATTTAGCTGCAAATCAGTGCGAAGTAGAAGGCTCGGGTTCAAATCAATGCGATTCAAATGGTTCATCTTCAAATACTTGTGAAAGACATGATTTAGCTTCAACTGCATGCGAAACACATGTTTTAGCTTCAAATCCATGCGAAACAAATGATTTAGCTTCAAATCAATACGATGTAGAAGGTTTAGCTTCAAATCCATACGAAACACATGATTTAGCTTCAAATCAATTCGATGTACAATGCTTAGATTCAAATCCATGCGAAACAAATGATTTAGATTCAAATGAATGCGAAGTAGACGGCTTAGCTTCAAATCCATGCAAAACAAATGGTTTAGCTACAAATGCTTGTGATATACATTATTTAGCTACAACTGCATGCGAAACAAACGAGTTACCTTCTAATCCATGCTATATACATGCTTTAGCTTCAAATCAATGCGATGTAGAAAGTTAAGCTTCAAATCCATGCGATACACAAGATTTAGCTTCAAATCAATGCGATGTAGTAGGTTCAGCTTCAAATCCATGCGACACATATGATTTAGCTTCAAATACTTGCGATATAAGTGATATAGCTTCAAAAGCTGTAGGAACAAACGAGGTAGATTCAATTCCATGCGAGACACATGATTTAGCTTCAAATCAATGCGATGTAGAAGGTTTAGCTTCAAATTCAAGCGTAACACATGAATTAGCTTCAAATACTTGCGATAAATGTGATATAGCTACGAATACAGGCGAAACGATAGAGTTAGCTTCAAATCCATGCGAAACACATGACTCAGCTGCAAATCAATTCAATGTAGAAGGTTTAGCTTCAAATCCATGAGAAACACATTATTTAGCTGCAAATCAGTGCGAAGTAGAAGGCTCGGGTTCAAATCAATGCAATTCAAATGGTTCATCTTCAAATACTTGTGAAAGACATGATTTAGCTTCAAATCCATGCGATACACATGAATTAGCTTCAAATCAATGCGATGTGGAAGGTTTAGCTTCAAATCCATGCGATACACAAGATTTAGATTCAAATCAATGCGATGTAGTAGGTTCAGCTTCAAATCCATGCGACACATATGATTTAGCTTCAAATACTTGCGATATAAGTGGTATAGCTTCAAAAGCTGTAGGAACAAACGAGGTAGCTTCAATTCCATGCGAGACACATGATTTAGCTTCAAATCAATACGATGTAGAAGGTTTAGCTTCATATCCATACGAAACACATGATTTAGCTTCAAATCAATTCGAAGGACAAGGCTTATCTTCAAATCCATGCGAATCAAATGGTGTAGCTTCAAATACTTGTGATATACGTTATTTAGATTTAACTGCATGCGCAACGAACGAGTTAGCTTCTAATCCATGCGAAACACATGATTTAGCTGCAAATCAATGCGATGGAGAAGGTTTAGCTTAGAATCCATGCGAAACAAATGATATAGCTTCAAACACTTGGGGTGTAAGTGATATAGCTTCAAATGAAGACTAATCAAACGAGTTAGCTTCAAAATCCACGCGATACACATGATTTAGCTGCAAATCAATGTGATGTAGAAGGTTTAGCTTCAAATCCATGCGATACACAAGATTTAGCTTCAAATGAATGCGATGTAGTAGGTTCAGCTTCAAATCCATGCGACACATATGATTTAGCTTCAAATACTTGCGATATAAGTGATATAGCTTCAAAAGCTGTAGGAACAAACGAGGTAGCTTCAATTCCATGCGAAACACATGATTTAGCTGCAAATCAATGCGATGTAGAAGGTTTTGCTTCAAATCCATGCGATACACATGATTAAGCTTCAAATCAATGCGATGTAGATAGTTTGCTTCAAATCCATGCGATACACAAGATTTAGCTTCAAATCAATGCGATGTAGTAGGTTCAGCTTCAAATCCATGCGATATAAGTGATATAGCTTCAAAAGCAGGAGGAACAAACGAGATAGCTTCAATTCCATGCAAGACAAATGCTTTAGATTCAAATGAATGCGAAGTAGAAGGCTTAGCTTCAAATCCATGCAAAACAAATGGTTTAGCTACCAATACTTGTGATATACATTATTTAGCTACAACTGCATGCGAAACGAACGAGTTAGCTTCAAATCCATGCGATACACATGCTTTAGCTTCAAATCAATGCAATGTAGAAAGTTAAGCTTCAAATCCATGCGATACACAAGATTTAGCTTCAAATCAATGCGATGTAGTAGGTTCAGCTTCAAATCCATGCGACACATATGATTTAGCTTCAAATACTTGCGATATAAGTGATATAGCTTCAAAAGCTGTAGGAACAAACGAGGTAGATTCAATTCCATGCGAGACACATGATTTAGCTTCAAATCAATGCGATGTAGAAGGTTTAGCTTCAAATTCAAGCGTAACACATGAATTAGCTTCAAATACTTGCGATAAAAGTGATATAGCTACGAATACAGGCGAAACGATAGAGTTAGCTTCAAATCCATGCGAAACACATGACTCAGCTGCAAATCAATTCAATGTAGAAGGTTTAGCTTCAAATCCATGAGAAACACATTATTTAGCTGCAAATCAGTGCGAAGTAGAAGGCTCGGGTTCAAATCAATGCAATTCAAATGGTTCATCTTCAAATACTTGTGAAAGACATGATTTAGCTTCAAATCCATGCGATACACACGATTTAGCTTCAAATCAATGCGATGTGGAAGGTTTAGCTTCAAATCCATGCGATACACAAGATTTAGCTTCAAATCAATGCGATGTAGTAGGTTCAGCTTCAAATCCATGCGACACATATCATTTAGCTCAAATACTTGCGATATAAGTGATATAGCTTCAAAAGCTGTAGGAACAAACGAGGTAGCTTAAATTCCATGCGAGACACATGATTTAGCTTCAAATCAATGCGATGTAGAAGGTTTAGCTTCAAATCCATGCGAAACACATTATTTAGCTGCAAAACAGTGCGAAGTAGAAGGCTCGGGTTCAAATCAATGTGATTGAAATGGTTCATCTTCAAATACTTGTGAATGACATGATTTAGCTTCAACTGCATGCGAAACACATGATTTAGATTGAAATCAATGCAATGTAGAAGGTATAGCTTCAAATCCATGCAAAACACGTGATTTATCTTCCAATTAATGCGAAGTAGAAGGATTAGCTTCAAATCCATGTGAATCAAATGGTTTAGCTTCAAATACTTGTGATATACGTTATTTAGATTTAACTGCATGCGCAACGAACGAATTAGCTTCAAATCCATGCGAAACACATGATTTAGCTTCAAACACTTGTGGTGTAAGTGATATAGCTTCAAATGAAGACTAATCAAACGAGTTAGCTTCAAAATCCACGCGATACACATGATTTAGCTTCAAATACTATCGATATAAGTGATGTAGATTCAACTGCAGGCGAACCGAACGAGTTAGTTTCAAATCCATGCGAAACACATGATTTAGCTTCAAATCAATTCTAAGAACAAGGCTTAGATTCAAATCCATGCGAAACAAATGATTTAGCTTCAAATGAATGCGAAGTAGAAGGCTCAGCTTCAAATCCGTGCAAAACAAATGATTTAGCTACAAATACTTTTGATATAGATTATTTAGCTACAACTACATGCGAAACAAACGAGTTAGCTTCAAATCCATGCGATACACATGATTTAGCTTCAAATACTAGTGATATAAGTGATGTAGATTCAACTGCAGGCAAACCGAACGAGTTAGCTTCAAATCCATTCGAAACACATGATTTAGCTGCAAATCAATGCGATGAAGAAGGTTTAGCTTCAAATCCATGCGATACAAATGATATAGCTTCAAACACTTGGGGTATAAATGATATAGCTTCAAATGAAGACTAATCAAACGAGTTAGCTTCAAAATCCACGCGATACACATGATTTAGCTTCAAATATTAGCGATATAAGTGATGTAGATTCAACTGCAGGCGAAACGAACGTGTAAGCTTCAAATCCATGCGAAACACATGATTTATCTGCAAATCAATGCGATGTAGAAGGTTTAGCCTCAAATCCATACGAAACACAAGATTTAGCTTCAAATCAATTCGAAGGACAAGGCTTAGATTCAAATCCATGCGAAACAAATGATTTAGCTTCAAATGAATGCGAAGTAGAAGGCTTAGCTCATATCCATGCGAATCAAACGGTTTAGCTTCAAATACTTGTGATATACATTATTTAGCTACAACTGCATGCGAAACTAACGAGTTAACTTCAAATCCATGCGATTCACATGATTTAGCTTCAAATCCATGGGATGTAGTAGGTTTAGCTACAAATCCATGCCATACACAAGATTTAGCTTCAAATCAATTCGAAGCAAAAGGCTTAGGTTCAAAACCATGCGAAACAAATGATTTAGCTTCAAATGAATGCGAAGTAGAAGGCTTAGCTTCAAATCCATGCAAAACAAATGGTTTAGCTACAAATACTTGTGATATACATCATTTAGCTACAACTGCATGCTAAACGAACGAGTTAGCTTCAAATCCATGCGATTCACATGATTTAGCTTCAAATCCATGGGATGTAGAAGGTTTAGCTTCAAATCCATGGGATGTAGAAGGTTTAGCTTCAAATCCATGCGATACAAAAGATTTAGCTTCAAATCAATGCGAAGTAGAAGGTTTAGCTTCAAATCAATAAGGGGTAGAAGAGTTTAGCTTCAAATCAATAGAATATAGAAGGTTTAGCTTCAAATCAATGCGATGTAGAAGGATTAGCTTCAAATCCATACGAAACACATGATTTAGCTTCAAATCAATTCGAAGGACAAGGCGTAGATTCAAATCCTTGCGAAGCAAATGATTTAGCTTCAAATGAATGCGAAGTAGAAGGCTTAGCTTCAAATCCATGCAAAACAAATGGTTTAGCTACAAATACTTGTGATATATATTAATTGGCTACAACTGCATGCGAAACAAACGTGTTAGCTTCAAATCCATGCGATACACATGATTTAGCTTCATATCAATGCGATGTGGAAGGCTTAGATTCAAATCCATGCAAAACAAATGGTTTAGCTACAAATACTTGTGATATACATTATTTAGCTACAACTGCATGCGAAATAAACGAGATAGCTTCAAATCCATGCTATATACATGATTTAGCTTCTAATCAATGCGATGTAGAAGGTTTAGCTTCAAATCCATACGAAACACATGATTTAGCTTCAAATCAATTCGAAGGACAAGGCTTAGATTCAAATCCGTGCGAAACAAATGATTTAGCTTCAAATCAATGCGATGTAGAAGGTTTAGCTTCAAATCCATACGAAACACATGATTTAGCTTCAAATCCATTCGAAGGACAAGGCTTAGATTCAAATCCATGCGAAACAAATGATTTAGCTTCAAATGAATGCGAAGTAGAAGGCTCAGCTTCAAATCCATGCAAAACAAATGATTTAGCTACAAATACTTTTGATATAGATTATTTAGCTACAACTACATGCGAAACAAACGAGTTAGCTTTAAATCCATGCGATACACATGATTTAGCTTCAAATACTAGCGATATAAGTGATGTAGATTCAACTGCAGGCGAACCGAACGAGTTAGCTTCAAATCCATTCGAAACACATGATTTAGCTGCAAATCAATGCGATGAAGAAGGTTTAGCTTCAAATCCATGCGATACAAATGATATAGCTTCAAACACTTGGGGTATAAATGATATAGCTTCAAATGAAGACTAATCAAACGAGTTAGCTTCAAAATCCACGCCATACACATGATTTAGCTTCAAATATTAGCGATATAAGTGATGTAGATTCAACTGCAGGCGAAACGAACGTGTAAGCTTCAAATCCATGCGAAACACATGATTTATCTGCAAATCAATGCGATGTAGAAGGTTTAGCCTCAAATCCATACGAAACACATGATTTAGCTTCAAATCAATTCGAAGGACAAGGCTTAGATTCAAATCCATGCGAAACAAATGATTTAGCTTCAAATGAATGCGAAGTAGAAGGCTTAGCTTCAAATCCATGCAAAACAAATGGTTTAGCTACAAATACTTGTGATATACATTATTTAGCTACAACTGCATGCAAAACAAACGAGTTAGCTTCAGATCCATGCGATACACATGATTTAGCTTCAAATCAATGCGATGTAGAAGGTTTAGCTACAAATCCATGCCATACACAAGATTTAGCTTCAAATCAATTCGAAGGACAAGGCTTAGATTCAAATCCATGCGAAACAAATGATTTAGCTTCAAATGAATGCGAAGTAGAAGGCTTAGCTTCAAATCCATGCAAAACAAATGGTTTAGCTACAAATACTTGTGATATACATCATTTATTTACAACAGCATGCTAAACGAACGAGTTAGCTTCAAATCCATGCGATTCACATTATTTAGCTTCAAATCAATTCGAAGGACAAGGCTTAGGTTCAAATCCATGCGAAACACATGATTTATCTGCAAATCAATGCGATGTAGAAGGTTTAGCCTCAAATCCATACGAAACACATGATTTAGCTTCAAATCAATTCGAAGGACAAGTCTTAGATTCAAATCCATGCGAAACAAATGATTTAGCTTCAAATGAATGCGAAGTAGAAGGCTTAGCTTCAAATCCATGCAAAACAAATGGTTTAGCTACAAATACTTGTGATATACATTATTTAGCTACAACTGCATGCAAAACAAACGAGTTAGCTTCAAATCCATGCGATACACATGATTTAGCTTCAAATCAATGCGATGTAGAAGGTTTAGCTACAAATCCATGCCATACACAAGATTTAGCTTCAAATCAATTCGAAGGACAAGGCTTAGATTCAAATCCATGCGAAACAAATGATTTAGCTTCAAATGAATGCGAAGTAGAAGGCTTAGCTTCATATCCATGCGAATCAAACGGTTTAGCTTCAAATACTTGTGATATACATTATTTAGCTACAACTGCATGCGAAACTAACGAGTTAGCTTCAAATCCATGCGATACACATGATTTAGCTTCAAATCAATGCGATGTAGAAGGTTTAGCTACAAATCCATGCCATACACAAGATTTAGCTTCAAATCAATTCGAAGGACAAGGCTTAGATTCAAATCCATGCGAAACAAATGATTTAGCTTCAAATGAATGCGAAGTAGAAGGCTTAGCTTCATATCCATGCGAATCAAACGGTTTAGCTTCAAATACTTTTGATATAGATTATTTAGCTACAACTGCATGCGAAACTAACGAGTTAGCTTCAAATCCATGCGATACACATGATTTAGCTTCAAATCAATGCGATGTAGAAGGTTTAGCTACAAATCCATGCCATACACATTATTTAGCTTCAAATCAATTCGAAGGACAAGGCTTAGGTTCAAATCCATGCGAAACAAATGATTTAGCTTCAAATGAATGCGAAGTAGAAGGCTTAGCTTCAAATCCATGCAAAGAAAATGGTTTAGCTACAAATACTAGCGATATAAGTGATGTAGATTCAACTGCAGGCGAAATGAACGAGTTAGCTTCAAATCCATGAAAAACACATGATTTAGCTGCAAATCAATGCGATGTAGTAGTTTTAGCTTCAAAACAATAAGAGGTAGAAGGTTTAGCTTCAAATCAATAGAATGTAGAAGGTTTAGCTTTAATTCAATGCGATGTAGAAGGTTTAGCTTCAAATCCATACGAAACACATGATTTAGCTTCAAATCAATTCGAAGGACAAGGCTTAGATTCAAATCCATGCGAAACAATTGATTTAGCTTCAAATGAATGCGAAGTAGAAGGCTTAGCTTCAAATCCATGCAAAACAAATGGTTTAGCTACAAATACTTGTGATATACATTATTTAGCTACAACTGCTTGCGAAACAAACGAGATAGCTTCAAATCCATGCTATATACATGATTTAGCTTCAAATCAATGCGATGTAGAAGGTTTAGCTTCAAATCCATGCGATACACAAGATTTAGCTTCAAATCAATGCCATGTAGTAGGTTCAGATTCAAATCCATGCCAAACACATGATTTATATTCAAATCCATGGGATGTAGAAGGTTTACTTCAAACCCATGCGGAACACATTATTTAGCTGCAAATAGGTGCGAAGTAGAAGGCTCGGGTTCAAATCAATGCGATTCAAATGGTTCATCTTTAAATACTTGTGAAAGACATGATTTAGCTTCAACTGCATGCGAAACACATGATTTAGCTGCAAATCAATGCGATGAAGAAGGTTTAGCTTCAAATCCATGCGATACAAATGATTTAGCTTCAAATGAATGCGAAGTAGAAGGCTTAGCTTCAAATCCATGCAAAACAAATGGTTTAGCTACAAATACTTGTGATATACATCATTTAGCTACAACTGCATGCTAAACGAACGAGTTAGCTTCAAATCCATGCGATACACATGATTTAGCTTCAAATCAATGCGATGTAGAAGGTTTAGCTACAAATCCATGCCATACACAAGATTTAGCTTCAAATCAATTCGAAGGACAAGGCTTAGGTTCAAATCCATGCGAAACAAATGATTTAGCTTCAAATGAATGCGAAGTAGAAGGCTTAGCTTCAAATCCATGCAAAACAAATGGTTTAGCTACAAATACTTGTGATATACATCATTTAGCTACAACTGCATGCTAAACGAACGAGTTAGCTTCAAATCCATGCGATACACATGATTTAGATTCAAATCAATGCGATGTAGAAGGTTTAGCTACAAATCCATGCCATACACAAGATTTAGCTTCAAATCAATTCGAAGCAAAAGGCTTAGGTTCAAATCCATGCGAAACAAATGATTTAGCTTCAAATGAATGCGAAGTAGAAGGCTTAGCTTCAAATCCATGCAAAACAAATGGTTTAGCTACAAATACTTGTGATATACATCATTTAGCTACAACTGCATGCTAAACGAACGAGTTAGCTTCAAATCCATGCGATACACATGATTTAGCTTCAAATCAATGCGATGTAGAAGGTTTAGCTACAAATCCATGCCATACACAAGATTTAGCTTCAAATCAATTCGAAGGACAAGGCTTAGGTACAAATCCATGCAAAACAAATGATTTAGCTTCAAATGAATGCGAAGTAGAAGGCTTAGCTTCAAATCCATGCAAAACAAATGGTTTAGCTACAAATACTTGTGATATACATCATTTAGCTACAACTGCATGCTAAACGGACGAGTTAGCTTCAAATCCATGCGATACACATGATTTAGCTGCAAATCAATGCGATGTAGTAGTTTTAGCTTCAAAACAATAAGAGGTAGAAGGTTTAGCTTCAAATCAATAGAATGTAGAAGGTTTAGCTTTAATTCAATGCGATGTAGAAGGTTTAGCTTCAAATCCATCCGATACACAAGATTTAGCTTCAAATCAATGCCATGTAGTAGGTTCAGATTCAAATCCATGCCAAACACATGATTTATATTCAATTCCAGGGGATGTAGGAGGTTTACTTCAAATCCATGCGGAACACATTATTTAGCTGCAAATAGGTGCGAAGTAGAAGGCTCGGGTTCAAATCAATGCGATTCAAATGGTTCATCTTCAAATACTTGTGAAAGGCATGATTTAGCTTCAACTGCATGCGAAACACATGATTTAGCTGCAAATCAATGCGATGAAGAAGGTTTAGCTTCAAATCCATGCGATACAAATGATATAGCTTCAAACACTTGGGGTATAAATGATATAGCTTCAAATGAAGACTAATCAAACGAGTTAGCTTCAAAATCCACGCGATACACATGATTTAGCTTCGAATATTAGCGATATAAGTGATGTAGATTCAACTGCAGGCGAAACGAACGTGTAAGCTTCAAATCCATGCGAAACACATGATTTATCTGCAAATCAATGCGATGTAGAAGGTTTAGCCTCAAATCCATACGAAACACATGATTTAGCTTCAAATCAATTCGAAGGACAAGGCTTAGATTCAAATCCATGCGAAACAAATGATTTAGCTTCAAATGAATGCGAAGTAGAAGGCTTAGCTTCAAATCCATGCAAAACAAATGGTTTAGCTACAAATACTTGTGATATACATTATTTAGCTACAACTGCATGCAAAACAAACGAGTTAGCTTCAAATCCATGCGATACACATGATTTAGCTTCAAATCAATGCGATGTAGAAGGTTTAGCTACAAATCCATGCGATACACAAGATTTAGCTTCAAATCAATTCGAAGGACAAGGCTTAGATTCAAATCCATGCGAAACAAATAATTTAGCTTCAAATGAATGCGAAGTAGAAGGCTTAGCTTCAAATCCATGCAAAACAAATGGTTTAGCTACAAATACTTGTGATATACATCATTTATTTACAACAGCATGCTAAACGAACGAGTTAGCTTCAAATCCATGCGATTCACATTATTTAGCTTCAAATCAATTCGAAGGACAAGGCTTAGGTTCAAATCCATGCGAAACAAATGATTTAGCTTCAAATGAATGCGAAGTAGAAGGCTTAGCTTCAAATCCATGCAAAACGAATGGTTTAGCTACAAATACTTGTGATATACATTATTTAGCTACAACTGCATGCAAAACAAACGAGTTAGCTTCAAATCCATGCGATACACATGATTTAGCTTCAAATCAATGTGATGTAGAAGGTTTAGCTACAAATCCATGCCATACACAAGATTTAGCTTCAAATCAATTCGAAGGACAAGGCTTAGATTCAAATACATGCGAAACAAATGATTTAGCTTCAAATGAATGCGAAGTAGAAGGCTTAGCTTCATATCCATGCGAATCAAACGGTTTAGCTTCAAATACTTGTGATATACATTATTTAGCTACAACTGCATGCGAAACTAACGAGTTAGCTTCAAATCCATGCGATACACATGATTTAGCTTCATATCAATTCGAAGGACAAGGCTTAGGTTCAAATCCATGCGAAACAAATGATTTAGCTTCAAATGAATGCGAAGTAGAAGGCATAGCTTCAAATCCATGCAAAACAAATGGTTTAGCTACAAATACTTGTGATATACATCATTTAGCTACAACTGCATGCAAAACGAACGAGTTAGCTTCAAATCCATGCGATTCACATGATTTACCTTCAAATCCATGGGATGTAGAAGGTTTAGCTTCAGATCCATGCGATACAAAAGATTTAGCTTCAAATCAATGCGAAGTAGAAGGTTTAGCTTCAAATCAATAAGGGGTAGAAGGTTTAGCTTCAAATCAATAGAATATAGAAGGTTTAGCTTCAAATCAATGCGATGTAGAAGGATTAGCTTCAAATCCATACGAAACACATGATTTAGCTTCAAATCAATTCGAAGGACAAGGCGTAGATTCAAATCCTTGCGAAGCAAATGATTTAGCTTCAAATGAAAGCGAAGTGGAAGGCTTAGCTTCAAATCCATGCAAAACAAATGCTTTAGCTACAAATACTTGTGATATATATTAATTGGCAACAACTGCATGCGAAACAAACGAGTTAGCTTCAAATCCATGCGATACACATGATTTAGCTTCATATCAATGCGATGTGGAAGGTTTAGATTCAAATCCATGCGAAACAAATGATATAGCTTCAAACACTTGGGGTGTAAGTGATATAGCTTCCAATGAAGACTAATCAGACGAGTTAGCTTCAAAATCCACGCGAAACAAATGATTTAGCTTCAAACACTTGGGGTATAAGTGATATAGCTTCAAATGCTGACTAATCAAACGAGTTAGCTTAAAAATCCACGCGATACACATGATTTATCTTCAAACACTTGCGATATAAGTGATGTAGATTCAACTGCAGGCAAAACGAACGAGTTAGCTTCAAATCCATGCGAAACACATGATTTATCTTCAAATCAATGCGATGTAGAAGGTTTAGCTTCAAATCCATGCGATACACAAGATTTAGCTTCAAATCAATGCCATGTAGTAGGTTCAGATTCAAATCCATGCCAAACACATGATTTATATTCAAATCCATGAGATGTAGAAGGTTTACTTCAAACCCATGCGGAACACACTATTTAGCTGCAAATAGGTGCGAAGTAGAAGGCTCGGGTTCAAATCAATGCGATTCAAATGGTTCATCTTCAAATACTTGTGAAAGACATGATTTAGCTTCAACTGCATGCGAAACACATGATTTAGCTGCAAATCAATGCGATGAAGAAGGTTTAGCTTCAAATCCATGCGATACAAATGATTTAGCTTCAAATGAATGCGAAGTAGAAGGCTTAGCTTCAAATCCATGCAAAACAAATGGTTTAGCTACAAATACTTGTGATATACATCATTTAGCTACAACTGCATGCTAAACGAACGAGTTAGCTTCAAATCCATGCGATACACATGATTTAGCTTCAAATCAATGCGATGTAGAAGGTTTAGCTACAAATCCATGCCATACACAAGATTTAGCTTCAAATCAATTCGAAGGACAAGGCTTAGGTTCAAATCCATGCGAAACAAATGATTTAGCTTCAAATGAATGCGAAGTAGAAGGCTTAGCTTCAAATCCATGCAAAACAAATGGTTTAGCTACAAATACTTGTGATATACATCATTTAGCTACAACTGCATGCTAAACGAACGAGTTAGCTTCAAATCCATGCGATACACATGATTTAGATTCAAATCAATGCGATGTAGAAGGTTTAGCTACAAATCCATGCCATACACAAGATTTAGCTTCAAATCAATTCGAAGCAAAAGGCTTAGGTTCAAATCCATGCGAAACAAATGATTTAGCTTCAAATGAATGCGAAGTAGAAGTCTTAGCTTCAAATCCATGCAAAACAAATGGTTTAGCTACAAATACTTGTGATATACATCATTTAGCTACAACTGCATGCTAAACGAACGAGTTAGCTTCAAATCCATGCGATTCACATGATTTAGCTTCAAATCCATGGGATGTAGAAGGTTTAGCTTCAAATCCATGGGATGTAGAAGGTTTAGCTTCAAATCCATGCGATACAAAAGATTTAGCTTCAAATCAATGCGAAGTAGAAGGTTTAGCTTCAAATCAATAAGGGGTAGAAGAGTTTAGCTTCAAATCAATAGAATATAGAAGGTTTAGCTTCAAATCAATGCGATGTAGAAGGATTAGCTTCAAATCCATACGAAACACATGATTTAGCTTCAAATCAATTCGAAGGACAAGGCGTAGATTCAAATCCTTGCGAAGCAAATGATTTAGCTTCAAATGAATGCGAAGTAGAAGGCTTAGCTTCAAATCCATGCAAAACAAATGGTTTAGCTACAAATACTTGTGATATATATTAATTGGCTACAACTGCATGCGAAACAAACGAGTTAGCTTCAAATCCATGCGATACACATGATTTAGCTTCATATCAATGCGATGTGGAAGGTTTAGATTCAAATCCATGCGAAACAAATGATATAGCTTCAAACACTTGGGGTGTAAGTGATATAGCTTCCAATGAAGACTAATCAGACGAGTTAGCTTCAAAATCCACGCGATACACATGATTTAGCTTCAAATACTAGCGATATAAGTGATGTAGATTCAACTGCAGGCGAAATGAACGAGTTAGCTTCAAATCCATGAAAAACACATGATTTAGCTGCAAATCAATGCGATGTAGTAGTTTTAGCTTCAAAACAATAAGAGGTAGAAGGTTTAGCTTCAAATCAATAGAATGTAGAAGGTTTAGCTTTAATTCAATGCGATGTAGAAGGTTTAGCTTCAAATCCATACGAAACAAATGATTTAGCTTCAAATGAATGCGAAGTAGAAGGCTTAGCTTCAAATCCATGCAAAACAAATGGTTCAGCTACAAATACTTGTGATATACATCATTTAGCTACAACTGCATGCTAAACGAACGAGTTAGCTTCGAATCCATGCGATACACATGATTTAGATTCAAATCAATGCGATGTAGAAGGTTTAGCTACAATTCCATGCCCTACACAAGATTTAGCTTCAAATCAATTCGAAGCAAAAGGCTTGGGTTCAAATCCATGCGAAACAAATGATTTAGCTTCAAATGAATGCGAAGTAGAAGGCTTAGCTTCAAATCCATGCAAAACAAATGGTTCAGCTACAAATACTTGTGATATACATCATTTAGCTACAACTGCATGCTAAACGAACGAGTTAGCTTCAAATCCATGCGATTCACATGATTTAGCTTCAAATCAATGGGATGTAGAAGGTTTAGCTTCAAATCCATGGGATGTAGAAGGTTTAGCTTCAAATCCATGCGATACAAAAGATTTAGCTTCAAATCAATGCGAAGTAGAAGGTTTAGCTTCAAATCAATAAGGGGTAGAAGAGTTTAGCTTCAAATCAATAGAATATAGAAGGTTTAGCTTCAAATCAATGCGATGTAGAAGGATTAGCTTCAAATCCATACGAAACACATGATTTAGCTTCAAATCAATTCGAAGGACAAGGCGTAGATTCAAATCCTTGCGAAGCAAATGATTTAGATTCAAATGAATGCGAAGTAGAAGGCTTAGCTTCAAATCCATGCAAAACAAATGGTTTAGCTACAAATACTTGTGATAAACATTAATTGGCTACAACTGCATGCGAAACAAACGAGTTAGCTTCAAATCCATGCGAAACACATGATTTAGCTGCAAATCAATGTGATGTAGAAGGTTTAGCTTCAAATCCATGCGATACACAAGATTTAGCTTCAAATCAATGCGATGTTGAAGGTTCAGCTTCAAACCCATGCGACACATATGATTTAGCTTCAAATACTTGCGATATAAGTGATATAGCTTCAAAAGCTGGAGGAACAAACGAGGAGGCTTCAATTCCATGCGAAACAAATGATTTAGCTTCAAATCAATGCGAAGTAGAAGGCGTAGCTTCAAATCCATGCGAAACAAATGGTTTAGCTACAAATACTTGTGATATAGATTATTTAGCTACAACTGCATGCGAAACTAACGAGTTAGCTTCAAATCCATGCGATACACATGATTTAGCTTCAAATCAATGCGATGTGGAAGGTTTAGCTTCAAATCCATGCGATACACAAGATTTAGCTTCAAATCAATGCGACGTAGTAGGTTCAGCTTCAAATCCATGCGACACATATGATTTAGCTTCAAATACTTGCGATATAAGTGATATAGCTTCAAAAGCTGTAGGAACAAACGAGGTAGCTTCAATTCCATGCGAGACACATGATTTAGCTTCAAATCAATGCGATGTAGAAGGCGTAGCTTCAAATCCATGCGAAACAAATGGTTTAGCTACAAATACTTGTGATATACATTATTTAGCTACAACTGCTTGCGAAACTAACGAGTTAGCTTCAAATCTATGCGAAACACACGATTTATCTTCAAATCAATGCGATGTAGAAGGTTTAGCTTCAAATCAATAAGAGGTAGAAGGTTTAGCTTCAAATCAATAGAATATAGAAGGTTTAGCTTCAAATCAATGCGATGTAGAAGGTTTAGCTTCAAATCCATACGAAACACATGATTTAGCTTCAGATCAATTCGAAGGGCAAGGCTTAGATTCAAATCCATGCGAAACAAATGATTTAGCTTCAGATGAATGCGCAGTAGAAGGCACAGCTTCAAATCCATGCGGCACATATGATTTAGCTTTAAATACTTGCGATATAAGTGACATAGTTTCAAATGGAGGCGAAACGAACGAGTTCGCTTCAAATCCATGCGAAGCACATGATTTATCTTCAAATCAAAGCGATGTAGAAGGTTTAGCTTCAAGTCCATGCGATACACAAGATTTAGCTTCAAATGAATGCGATGTAGTAGGTTCAGCTTCAAATCCATGCGACACATATGATTTAGCTTCAAATACTTGCGATATAAGTGATATAGCTTCAAAAGCTGTAGGAACAAACGAGGTAGCTTCAAATCCATGCGAAACACATGATTCAGCTGCAAATCAATGCGATGTAGAAGGTTTAGCTACAAATCCATGCGAGACACATTATTTAGCTGCAAATCAGTGCGAAGTAGAAGGCTCGGGTTCAAATCAATGCGATTCAAATGGTTCATATTCAAATACTTGTGAAAGACATGATTTAGCTTCAACTGCATGCGAAACACATGATTTAGCTTCAAATCAATGCGATGTAGAAGGTTTTGCTTCAAATCCACGCGAAACAAATGATTTAGCTTCAAACACCTGGGCTATAAGTGATATAGCTTCAAATGCAGACTAATCAAACGAGTTAGCTTAAAAATCAACGCGATACACATGATTTATCTTCAAACACTTGCGATATAAGTGATGTAGATTCAACTCCAGGCAAAACGAACGAGTAGCTTCAAATCCATGCGAAACACATGATATAGCTGCTAATCAATGTGATGTAGAAGGTTTAGCTTCAAATCCATGCGATACGCAAGATTTAGCTTCAAATCAATGCGATGTAGAAGGTTCAGCTTCAAATCCATGCGACACATATGATTTAGCTTCAAATACTTGCGATATAAATGAAATAGCTTCAAAAGCTGGAGGAACAAACGAGGTAGCTTCAATCCAAGCGAAACACATGATTCAGCTGCAAATCGATGCGATGTAGAAGGTTTAGCTTCAATCCATGCGATACACATGATTTAGCTTCAAATCAATGCGATGTGGAAGGTTTAGCTTCAAATCCATGCGATACACAAGATTTAGCTTCAAATCAATGCGATGTAGTAGGTTCAGCTACAAATCCATGCGACACATATGATTTAGCTTCAAATCAATGCGTTGTAGAAGGTTTAGCTTCAAATCCACGCGAACAAATGACTTAGCTTCAAACACTTGGGGTATAAGTGATATAGCTTCAAATGCAGACTAATCAAACGAGTTAGCTTCAAAATCCACGCGATATACATGATTTAGCTTCAAATACTTGCGATATAAGTGATGTAGGTTCAACTGCAGGACGAACGAACGAGTTAGCTTCAAATCCATGCGAAACAAATGATTTAGCTTCAAATCAATGCGAAGTGGAAGGCGTAGCTTCAAATCCATGCGAAACAAATGGTTCAGCTACAAATACTTGTGATATACATTATTTAGCTACAACTGCATGCGAAACTAACGAGTTAGCTTCAAATCCATGCGAGACACATGATTTAGCTTCTAACCAATGCGATGTGGAAGGTTTAGCGTCAAATCCACGCGAAACATATGACTTAGCTTCAAACACTTGGGGTATGAGTGATATAGCTTCAAATGCAGACTAATCAAACGAGTTAGCTTCAAAATCCACGCGATATACATGATTTAGCTTCAAATACTTGCGATATAAGTGATGTAGGTTCAACTGCAGGCGAAACGATAGAGTTAGCTTAAAATCCATGCGAAACATATGATTTAGCTGCAAATCAATGTGATGTAGAAGGTTTAGCTTCAAATACATGCGATACACAAGATTTAGATTCAAATCAATGTGATGTAGAAGGTTCAGCTTCAAATCATGCGACACATATGATTTAGCTTCAAATACTTGCGATATAAGTGATATAGCTTCAAAAGCTGGAGGAACAAACGGGGAAGCTTCAATTTCATGCGAAACAAATGATCTTAACTTCAAATCAATGTGCGAAGTAGAAGGCTCAGCTTCAATCCATGCGATACACAAGATTTAGCTTCAAATCAATGCGATGTAGTAGGTTCAGCTTCAAATCCATGCGACACATATGATTTAGCTTCAAATACTTGCGATATAAGTGATATAGCTTCAAAAGCTGTAGGAACATACGAGGTAGCTTCAATTCCATGCGAGACACATGATTTAGCTTCAAATCAATGCGATGTAGAAGGTTTAGCTTCAAATCCAAACGAAACACATGTTTTAGCTCCAAATCAATTCGAAGGACAAGGCTTAGATTCAAATCCATGCGAAAACAAATGCTTTAGCTTCAAATCAATGCGAAGTAGAAGGCGTAGCTTCAAATCCATGCGAAACAAATGGTTAGCTACAAATACTTGTCATATACATTATTTAGCTACAACTGCATGCGAAATTAACGAGTTAGCTTCAAATCCATGCGATACACATGATTTAGCTTCAAATCAATGCGATGTAGAAGGTTCAGCTTCAAATCCATGCGACACATATGATTTAGCTTCAAATACTTGCGATATTAGTGATATAGCTTCAAAAGCTGTAGGAACAAACGAGGTAGCTTCAAATCCATGCGAAACACATGATTCAGCTGCAAATCAATGCGATGTAGAAGGTTTAGCTTCAAATCCATGCGAAACACATGATTTAGCTGCAAATCAATGCGATGTAGATGGTATAGCTTCAAATCAACGCGAAACAAATGATTTAGCTTCAAACACTTGGGATATAATTGATATAGCTTCAAATGCAGACGAATCAAATGTGCTAGCTTCAAAATCCATGCGATACACATGATGTAGCTTCAAATCCATGCGAAGTAGAAGGATTAGCTTCAAATCCATGCGGAACACATGATTTAGCTTCAAATCAATGCGATGTAGAAGTTTTGCTTCAAATCCACGCGAAACAAATGATTTAGCTTCAAACACCTGGGCTATAAGTGATATAGCTTCAAATGCAGACTAATCAAACGAGTTAGCTAAAAATCAACGCGATACACATGATTTATCTTCAAACACTTGCGATATAAGTGATGTAGATTCAACTCCAGGCAAAACGAACGAGTTAGCTTCAAATCCATGCGAAACACATGATATAGCTGCTAATCAATGTGATGTAGAAGGTTTAGCTTCAAATCCATGCGATACGCAAGATTTAGCTTCAAATCAATGCGATGTAGAAGGTTCAGCTTCAAATCCATGCGACACATATGATTTAGCTTCAAATACTTGCGATATAAATGAAATAGCTTCAAAAGCTGGAGGAACAAACGAGGTAGCTTCAAATCCAAGCGAAACACATGATTCAGCTGCAAATCGATGCGATGTAGAAGGTTTAGCTTCAAATCCATGCGATACACATGATTTAGCTTCAAATCAATGCGATGTGGAAGGTTTAGCTTCAAATCCATGCGATACACAAGATTTAGCTTCAAATCAATGCGATGTAGTAGGTTCAGCTACAAATCCATGCGACACATATGATTTAGCTTCAAATCAATGCGTTGTAGAAGGTTTAGCTTCAAATCCACGCGAAACAAATGACTTAGCTTCAAACACTTGGGGTATAAGTGATATAGCTTCAAATGCAGACTAATCAAACGAGTTAGCCCTCAAAATCCACGCGATATACATGATTTAGCTTCAAATACTTGCGATATAAGTGATGTAGGTTCAACTGCAGGCGAAACGAACGAGTTAGCTTCAAATCCATGCGAAACAAATGATTTAGCTTCAAATCAATGCGAAGTGGAAGGCGTAGCTTCAAATCCATGCGAAACAAATGGTTCAGCTACAAATACTTGTGATATACATTATTTAGCTACAACTGCATGCGAAACTAACGAGTTAGCTTCAAATCCATGCGAGACACATGATTTAGCTTCTAATCAATGCGATGTGGAAGGTTTAGCGTCAAATCCACGCGAAACATATGACTTAGCTTCAAACACTTGGGGTATGAGTGATATAGCTTCAAATGCAGACTAATCAAACGAGTTAGCTTCAAAAATCCACGCGATATACATGATTTAGCTTCAAATACTTGCGATATAAGTGATGTAGGTTCAACTGCAGGCGAAACGAACGAGTTAGCTTCAAATCCATGCGAAACATATGATTTAGCTGCAAATCAATGTGATGTAGAAGGTTTAGCTTCAAATACATGCGATACACAAGATTTAGATTCAAATCAATGTGATGTAGAAGGTTCAGCTTCAAATCCATGCGACACATATGATTTAGCTTCAAATACTTGCGATATAAGTGATATAGCTTCAAAAGCTGGAGGAACAAACGGGGAAGCTTCAATTTCATGCGAAACAAATGATTTAACCTCAAATCAATGCGAAGTAGAAGGCTCAGCTTCAAATCCATGCGATACACAAGATTTAGCTTCAAATCAATGCGATGTAGTAGGTTCAGCTTCAAATCCATGCGACACATATGATTTAGCTTCAAATACTTGCGATATAAGTGATATAGCTTCAAAAGCTGTAGGAACATACGAGGTAGCTTCAATTCCATGCGAGACACATGATTTAGCTTCAAATCAATGCGATGTAGAAGGTTTAGCTTCAAATCCAAACGAAACACATGTTTTAGCTCCAAATCAATTCGAAGGACAAGGCTTAGATTCAAATCCATGCGAAACAAATGCTTTAGCTTCAAATCAATGCGAAGTAGAAGGCGTAGCTTCAAATCCATGCGAAACAAATGGTTTAGCTACAAATACTTGTGATATACATTATTTAGCTACAACTGCATGCGAAATTAACGAGTTAGCTTCAAATCCATGCGATACACATGATTTAGCTTCAAATCAATGCGATGTGGAAGGTTTAGCTTAAAATCCATGCGATACACAAGATTTAGCATCAAATCAATGCGATGTAGTAGGTTCAGCTTCAAATCCATGCGACACATATGATTTAGCTTCAAATACTTGCGATATTAGTGATATAGCTTCAAAAAGCTGTAGGAACAAACGAGGTAGCTTCAAATCCATGCGAAACACATGATTCAGCTGCAAATCAATGCGATGTAGAAGGTTTAGCTTCAAATCCATGCGAAACACATGATTTAGCTGCAAATCAATGCGATGTAGATGGTATAGCTTCAAATCAACGCGAAACAAATGATTTAGCTTCAAACACTTGGGATATAATTGATATAGCTTCAAATGCAGACGAATCAAATGAGTTAGCTTCAAAATCCATGCGATACACATGATGTAGCTTCAAATCCATGCGAAGTAGAAGGATTAGCTTCAAATCCATGCGGAACAAACGATTAAGCTTCAAACACTTCGGATATAGCTTCATCTGCATGCGAAATAAACGAGTTAGCTTCAAGTCCATGCGAAACACATGATTTATCTGCAAATCAATGCGATGTAGAAGGTTTAGCTTCAAATCCATGCGAAACACATGATTTAGCTGCAAATCAACTCGAAGTACAAGGCTTAGATTCAAATCCATGCGACACAAATGATTTAGCTTCAGATACTTGCGATATAAGTGATACAGCTTCAAATGCAGGGGAAACAAACGAGTTAGATTCAAATCCATGCAAAACACATGATTAAGCTTCAAATCAATGCGATGTAGAAGGCATAGCTTCAAATCCATGCGAACACATGATTTAGCTTCAAATCAACTCGAAGTACAAGGCTCAGATTCAAATCCATGCGAAACACATGATCTAGCTGCAAATCAATGCGATGTAGAAGGTTTAGCTTCAAATCCATGCCAAACACATGATTTAGAATCAAATCCATGGGATGTAGAAGGTTTGGCTTCAAATCCATGCGAAACACATTATTTATCTGCAAATCAGTGCGAAGTAGAAGGCTCGGGTTCAAATCAATGCGATTCAAATGGTTCATCTTCAAATACTTGTGAAAGACATGATTTAGCTTCAACTGCAAGCGAAACTCATGATTTAGCTTCAAATCAATGCGATGTAGAAGGTTTAGCTTCAAATCCATGCGAAACAAATGGATTAGCTACAAGTACTTGTGATATACATTATTTAGCTACAACTCCAAGCGAAACGAACGAGTTAGCTTCAAATCCATGCGAAACACACGATTTAGCTTCAAATCAAGGCGATGTAGAAGGTTTAGCTTCAAATCATGCGATACACAAGATTTAGCTTCAAATCAATGCGATGTAGTAGGTTCAGCTTCAAATCCATGCGACACATATGATTTAGCTTCAAATCAATGCGAAGTAGAAGGCGTATCTTCAAAAACTTGCGATATTCGTGACATAGTTTCAAATGGAGGCGAAACGAACGAGTTAGATTCAAATCCATGCGAGACACATGATTTAGCTTCTAATCAATGCGATGTAGAAGGTTTAGCTTCAAATCCACGCGAAACAAATGATTTAGCTTCAAACACTTGGGGTATAAGTGATATAGCTTCAAATGCAGACTAATCAAACGAGTTAGCTTAAAAATCCACGCGATACACATGATTTATCTTCAAACACTTGCGATATAAGTGATGTAGATTCAACTGCAGGCAAAACGAACGAGTTAGCTTCAAATCCATGCGAAACACATGATATAGCTGCTAATCAATGTGATGTGGAAGGTTTAGCTTCAAATCCATGCGATACACAAGATTTAGCTTCAAATTAATGCGATGTAGAAGGTTCAGCTTCAAACCCATGCGACACATATGATTTAGCTTCAAATACTTTGCGATATAAGTGATATAGCTTCAAAAGCTGGAGGAACAAACGAGGAGGCTTCAATTCCATGCGAAACAAATGATTTAGCTTCAAATCAATGCGAAGTAGAAGGTTTAGCTTCAAATCCAAACGAAACACATGTTTTAGCTTCAAATCAATTCGAAGGACAAGGCTTAGATTCAAATCCATGCGAAACAAATGCTTTAGCTTCAAATCAATGCGAAGTAGAAGGCGTAGCTTCAAATCCATGCGAAACAAATGGTTTAGCTACAAATACTTGTGATATACATTATTTAGCTACAACTGCTTGCGAAACTAACGAGTTAGCTTCAAATCTATGCGAAACACACGATTTATCTTCAATCAATGCGATGTAGAAGGTTTAGCTTCAAATCAATAAGAGGTAGAAGGTTTAGCTTCAAATCAATAGAATATAGAAGGTTTAGCTTCAAATCAATGTGATGTAGAAGGTTTAGCTTCAAATCCATACGAAACACATGATTTAGCTTCAAATCAATTCGAAGGGCAAGGCTTAGATTCAAATCCATGCTAAACAAATGATTTAGCTTCAGATGAATGCGAAGTAGAAGGCTCAGCTTCAAATCCATGCGGCACATATGAATTAGCTTTAAATACTTGCGATATAAGTGATATAGCTTCAAAAGCTGTAGGAACAAGTGAGGTAGCTTCAATCCACGCGAAACAAATGATTTAGCTTCAAACACTTGGGGTATAAGTGATATAGCTTCAAATGCTGACTAATCAAACGAGTTAGCTTAAAAATCCACGCGATACACATGATTTATCTTCAAACACTTGCGATATAAGTGATGTAGTTTCAACTGCAGGCAAAACGAACGAGTTAGCTTCAAAATCCATGCGAAACACATGATTTATCTTCAAATCAAAGCGATGTAGAAGGTTTAGCTTCAAATCCATGCGATACACAAGATTTAGCTTCAAATGAATGCGATGTAGTAGGTTCAGCTTCAAATCCATGCGACACATATGATTTAGCTTCAAACACTTGGGGTATAAGTGATATAGCTTCAAATGCTGACTAATCAAACGAGTTAGCTTAAAAATCCACGCGATACACATGATTTATCTTCAAACACTTGCGATATAAGTGATGTAGATTCAACTGCAGGCAAAACGAACGAGTTAGCTTCAAATCCATGTGAAACACATGATATAGCTGCTAATCAATGTGATGTAGAAGGTTTAGCTTCAAATCCATGCGATACACAAGATTTAGCTTCAAATCAATGCGATGTAGAAGGTTCAGCTTCAAATCCATGCGACACATATGATTTAGCTTCAAATACTTGCGATATAAGTGATATAGCTTCAAAAGCTGTAGGAACATACGAGGTAGCTTCAAATCTATGCGAAACACACGATTTATCTTCAAATCAATGCGATGTAGAAGGTTTAGCTTCAAATCCATACGAAACACATGATTTAGCTTCAAATCAATTCGAAGGGCAAGGCTTAGATTCAAATCCATGCGAAACAAATGATTTAGCTTCAGATGAATGCGCAGTAGAAGGCACAGCTTCAAATCCATGCGGCACATATGATTTAGCTTTAAATACTTGCGATATAAGTGACATAGTTTCAAATGGAGGCGAAACGAACGAGTTAGCTTCAAATCCATGCGAAACAAATGATTTAGCTTCAGATGAATGCGCAGTAGAAGGCACAGCTTCAAATCCATGCGGCACATATGATTTAGCTTTAAATACTTGCGATATAAGTGACATAGTTTCAAATGGAGGCGAAACGAACGAGTTAGCTTCAAATCCATGAGAAACACATGATTTATCTTCAAATCAAAGCGATGTAGAAGGTTTAGCTTCAAATCCATGCGATACACAAGATTTAGCTTCAAATGAATGCGATGTAGTAGGTTCAGCTTCAAATCCATGCGACACATATGATTTAGCTTCAAATACTTGCGATATAAGTGATATAGCTTCAAAAGCTGTAGGAACAAACGAGGTAGCTTCAAATCCATGCGAAACACATGATTCAGCTGCAAATCAATGCGATGTAGAAGGTTTAGCTTCAAATCCATGCGATACACATGATTTAGCTTCAAATCAATGCGATGTGGAAGGTTTAGCTTCAAATCCATGCGATACACAAGATTTAGCTTCAAATCAATGCGATGTAGTAGGTTCAGCTTCAAATCCATGCGACACATATGATTTAGCTTCAAATCAATGCGTTGTAGAAGGTTTAGCTTCAAATCCACGCGAAACAAATGACTTAGCTTCAAACACTTGGGGTATAAGTGATATAGCTTCAAATGCAGACTAATCAAACGAGTTAGCCTCAAAATCCACGCGATATACATGATTTAGCTTCAAATACTTGCGATATAAGTGATGTAGGTTCAACTGCAGGCGAAACGAACGAGTTAGCTTCAAATCCATGCGAAACAAATGATTTAGCTTCAAATCAATGCGAAGTGGAAGGCGTAGCTTCAAATCCATGCGAAACAAATGGTTCAGCTACAAATACTTGTGATATACATTATTTAGCTACAACTGCATGCGAAACTAACGAGTTAGCTTCAAATCCATGCGAGACACATGATTTAGCTTCTAATCAATGCGATGTGGAAGGTTTAGCGTCAAATCCACGCGAAACATATGACTTAGCTTCAAACACTTGGGGTATGAGTGATATAGCTTCAAATGCAGACTAATCAAACGAGTTAGCTTCAAAATCCACGCGATATACATGATTTAGCTTCAAATACTTGCGATATAAGTGATGTAGGTTCAACTGCAGGCGAAACGATCGAGTTAGCTTCAAATCCATGCGAAACATATGATTTAGCTGCAAATCAATGTGATGTAGAAGGTTTAGCTTCAAATACATGCGATACACAAGATTTAGATTCAAATCAATGTGATGTAGAAGGTTCAGCTTCAAATCCATGCGACACATATGATTTAGCTTCAAATACTTGCGATATAAGTGATATAGCTTCAAAAGCTGGAGGAACAAACGGGGAAGCTTCAATTTCATGCGAAACAAATGATTTAACTTCAAATCAATGCGAAGTAGAAGGCTCAGCTTCAAATCCATGCGATACACAAGATTTAGCTTCAAATCAATGCGATGTAGTAGGTTCAGCTTCAAATCCATGCGACACATATGATTTAGCTTCAAATACTTGCGATATAAGTGATATAGCTTCAAAAGCTGTAGGAACATACGGGGTAGCTTCAATTCCATGCGAGACACATGATTTAGCTTCAAATCAATGCGATGTAGAAGGTTTAGCTTCAAATCCAAACGAAACACATGTTTTAGCTCCAAATCAATTCGAAGGACAAGGCTTAGATTCAAATCCATGCGAAACAAATGCTTTAGCTTCAAATCAATGCGAAGTAGAAGGCGTAGCTTCAAATCCATGCGAAACAAATGGTTTAGCTACAAATACTTGTGATATACATTATTTAGCTACAACTGCATGCGAAATTAACGAGTTAGCTTCAAATCCATGCGATACACATGATTTAGCTTCAAATCAATGCGATGTAGAAGGTTCAGCTTCAAATCCATGCGACACATATGATTTAGCTTCAAATACTTGCGATATTAGTGATATAGCTGCAAAAGCTGTAGGAACAAACGAGGTAGCTTCAAATCCATGCGAAACACATGATTCAGCTGCAAATCAATGCGATGTAGAAGGTTTAGCTTCAAATCCATGCGAAACACATGATTTAGCTGCAAATCAATGCGATGTAGATGGTATAGCTTCAAATCAACGCGAAACAAATGATTTAGCTTCAAACACTTGGGATATAATTGATATAGCTTCAAATGCAGACTAATCAAACGAGTTAGCCTCAAAATCCACGCGATATACATGATTTAGCTTCAAATACTTGCGATATAAGTGATGTAGGTTCAACTGCATGCGAAACGAACGAGTTAGCTTCAAATCCATGCGAAACAAATGATTTAGCTTCAAATCAATGCGAAGTGGAAGGCGTAGCTTCAAATCCATGCGAAACAAATGGTTCAGCTACAAATACTTGTGATATACATTATTTAGCTACAACTGCATGCGAAACTAACGAGTTAGCTTCAAATCCATGCGAGACACATGATTTAGCTTCTAATCAATGCGATGTGGAAGGTTTAGCGTCAAATCCACGCGAAACATATGACTTAGCTTCAAACACTTGGGGTATGAGTGATATAGCTTCAAATGCAGACTAATCAAACGAGTTAGCTTCAAAATCCACGCGATATACATGATTTAGCTTCAAATACTTGCGATATAAGTGATGTAGGTTCAACTGCAGGCGAAACGATCGAGTTAGCTTCAAATCCATGCGAAACATATGATTTAGCTGCAAATCAATGTGATGTAGAAGGTTTAGCTTCAAATCCATGCGAAACAAATGGATTAGCTACAAGTACTTGTGATATACATTATTTAGCTACAACTCCAAGCGAAACGAACGAGTTAGCTTCAAATCCATGCGAAACACACGATTTAGCTTCAAATCAATGCGATGTAGAAGGTTTAGCTTCAAATCCATGCGATACACAAGATTTAGCTTCAAATCAATGCGATGTAGTAGGTTCAGCTTCAAATCCATGCGACACATATGATTTAGCTTCAAATCAATGCGAAGTAGAAGGCGTATCTTCAAAAACTTGCGATATTCGTGACATAGTTTCAAATGGAGGCGAAACGAACGAGTTAGATTCAAATCCATGCGAGACACATGATTTAGCTTCTAATCAATGCGATGTAGAACGTTTAGCTTCAAATCCACGCGAAACAAATGATTTAGCTTCAAACACTTGGGGTATAAGTGATATAGCTTCAAATGCAGACTAATCAAACGAGTTAGCTTAAAAATCCACGCGATACACATGATTTATCTTCAAACACTTGCGATATAAGTGATGTAGATTCAACTGCAGGCAAAACGAACGAGTTAGCTTCAAATCCATGCGAAACACATGATATAGCTGCTAATCAATGTGATGTGGAAGGTTTAGCTTCAAATCCATGCGATACACAAGATTTAGCTTCAAATCAATGCGATGTAGAAGGTTCAGCTTCAAATCCATGCGACACATATGATTTAGCTTCAAATACTTGCGATATAAGTGATATAGCTTCAAAAGTTGGAGGAACAAACGAGGTGGCTTCAATTCCATGCGAAACAAATGATTTAGCTTCAAATCAATGCGAAGTAGAAGGCGTAGCTTCAAATCCATGCGAAAGAAATGGCTAAGCTACAAATACTTGTGATATACATTATTTAGCTACAACTGCATGCGAAACTAACGAGTTAGCTTCAAATCCATGCGAAACACACGATTTATCTTCAAATCAATGCGATGTAGAAGTTTTGCTTCAAATCTATAAGAGGTAGATGGTTTAGCTTCAAATCAATGGAATATAGAAGGTTTAGCTTCAAATAAATGGAATATAGAAGGTTTAGCTTCAAATAAATGCGATGTAGAAGGTTTAGCTTCAAATCCATGCGATACACAAGATTTAGCTTCAAATCAATGCGATGTATTAGGTTCAGCTTCAAATCCATGCGACACATATGATTTAGCTTCAAATACTTGCGATATAAGTGATATAGCTTCAAAAGCTGTAGGAACAAACGAGGTAGCTTCAATTCCATGCGAGACACATGATCTAGCTTCAAATCAATGCGATGTAGAAGGTTTAGCTTCATATCCAAGTGTAACACATGATTTATCTTCAAATATTTGCGATATAAGTGATATAGCTTCGAATACAGGCGAAACGAACGAGTTAGCTTCAAATCCATGCGAAACACATGAATCAGCTGCAAATCAATGCAATGTAAAAGGTTTAGCTTCAAATCCAAGCGAAACACATGATTTAGCTGCAAATCAATGCGATGTAGAAGGTTTAGCTTCAAATCCATACGAAACACATGATTTAGCTTCAAATCAATTCGAAGGGCAAGGCTTAGATTCAAATCCATGCGAAACAAATGATTTAGCTTCAGATGAATGCGAAGTAGAAGGCTCAGCTTCAAATCCATGCGGCACATATGATTTAGCTTTAAATACTTGCGATATAAGTGACATAGTTTCAAATGGAGGCGAAACGAACGAGTTAGCTTCAAATCCATGCGAAACACATGATTTAGCTGCAAATCAATGTGATGTAGAAGGTTTAGCTTCAAATTCATGCGATACACAAGATTTAGCTTCAAATCAATGCGATGTAGAAGGTTCAGCTTCAAACCCATGCGACACACAAGATTTAGCTTCAAATCAATGCGATGTAGTAGGTTCAGCTTCAAATCCATGCGACACATATGATTTAGCTTCAAATCAATGCGTTGTAGAAGGTTTAGCTTCAAATCCACGCGAAACAAATGACTTAGCTTCAAACACTTGGGGTATAAGTGATATAGCTTCAAATGCAGACTAATCAAACGAGTTAGCCTCAAAATCCACGCGATATACATGATTTAGCTTCAAATACTTGCGATATAAGTGATGTAGGTTCAACTGCAGGCGAAACGAACGAGTTAGCTTCAAATCCATGCGAAACAAATGATTTAGCTTCAAATCAATGCGAAGTGGAAGGCGTAGCTTCAAATCCATGCGAAACAAATGGTTCAGCTACAAATACTTGTGATATACATTATTTAGCTACAACTGCATGCGAAACTAACGAGTTAGCTTCAAATCCATGCGAGACACATGATTTAGCTTCTAATCAATGCGATGTGGAAGGTTTAGCGTCAAATCCACGCGAAACATATGACTTAGCTTCAAACACTTGGGGTATGAGTGATATAGCTTCAAATGCAGACTAATCAAACGAGTTAGCTTCAAAATCCACGCGATATACATGATTTAGCTTCAAATACTTGCGATATAAGTGATGTAGGTTCAACTGCAGGCGAAACGATCGAGTTAGCTTCAAATCCATGCGAAACATATGATTTAGCTGCAAATCAATGTGATGTAGAAGGTTTAGCTTCAAATCCATGCGAAACAAATGGATTAGCTACAAGTACTTGTGATATACATTATTTAGCTACAACTCCAAGCGAAACGAACGAGTTAGCTTCAAATCCATGCGAAACACACGATTTAGCTTCAAATCAATGCGATGTAGAAGGTTTAGCTTCAAATCCATGCGATACACAAGATTTAGCTTCAAATCAATGCGATGTAGTAGGTTCAGCTTCAAATCCATGCGACACATATGATTTAGCTTCAAATCAATGCGAAGTAGAAGGCGTATCTTCAAAAACTTGCGATATTCGTGACATAGTTTCAAATGGAGGCGAAACGAACGAGTTAGATTCAAATCCATGCGAGACACATGATTTAGCTTCTAATAAATGCGATGTAGAAGGTTTAGCTTCAAATCCACGCGAAACAAATGATTTAGCTTCAAACACTTGGGGTATAAGTGATATAGCTTCAAATGCAGACTAATCAAACGAGTTAGCTTAAAAATCCACGCGATACACATGATTTATCTTCAAACACTTGCGATATAAGTGATGTAGATTCAACTGCAGGCAAAACGAACGAGTTAGCTTCAAATCCATGCGAAACACATGATATAGCTGCTAATCAATGTGATGTGGAAGGTTTAGCTTCAAATCCATGCGATACACAAGATTTAGCTTCAAATCAATGCGATGTAGAAGGTTCAGCTTCAAATCCATGCGACACATATGATTTAGCTTCAAATACTTGCGATATAAGTGATATAGCTTCAAAAGTTGGAGGAACAAACGAGGTGGCTTCAATTCCATGCGAAACAAATGATTTAGCTTCAAATCAATGCGAAGTAGAAGGCGTAGCTTCAAATCCATGCGAAAGAAATGGCTAAGCTACAAATACTTGTGATATACATTATTTAGCTACAACTGCATGCGAAACTAACGAGTTAGCTTCAAATCCATGCGAAACACACGATTTATCTTCAAATCAATGCGATGTAGAAGGTTTGCTTCAAATCTATAAGAGGTAGATGGTTTAGCTTCAAATCAATGGAATATAGAAGGTTTAGCTTCAAATAAATGCGATGTAGAAGGTTTAGCTTCAAATCCATGCGATACACAAGATTTAGCTTCAAATCAATGCGATGTATTAGGTTCAGCTTCAAATCCATGCGACACATATGATTTAGCTTCAAATACTTGCGATATAAGTGATATAGCTTCAAAAGCTGTAGGAACAAACGAGGTAGCTTCAATTCCATGCGAGACACATGATCTAGCTTCAAATCAATGCGATGTAGAAGGTTTAGCTTCATATCCAAGTGTAACACATGATTTATCTTCAAATATTTGCGATATAAGTGATATAGCTTCGAATACAGGCGAAACGAACGAGTTAGCTTCAAATCCATGCGAAACACATGAATCAGCTGCAAATCAATGCAATGTAAAAGGTTTAGCTTAAAATCCATGCGAAACACATGATTTAGCTGCAAATCAATGCGATGTAGAAGGTTTAGCTTCAAATCCATACGAAACACATGATTTAGCTTCAAATCAATTCGAAGGGCAAGGCTTAGATTCAAATCCATGCGAAACAAATGATTTAGCTTCAGATGAATGCGAAGTAGAAGGCTCAGCTTCAAATCCATGCGGCACATATGATTTAGCTTTAAATACTTGCGATATAAGTGACATAGTTTCAAATGGAGGCGAAACGAACGAGTTAGCTTCAAATCCATGCGAAACACATGATTTAGCTGCAAATCAATGTGATGTAGAAGGTTTAGCTTCAAATTCATGCGATACACAAGATTTAGCTTCAAATCAATGCGATGTAGAAGGTTCAGCTTCAAACCCATGCGACACATATGATTTAGCTTCAAATACTTGCGATATAAGTGATATAGCTTCAAAAGCTGGAGGAACAAACGAGGAGGCTTCAATTCCATGCGAAACAAATGATTTAGCTTCAAATCAATGCGAAGTAGAAGGCGTAGCTTCAAATCCATGCGAAACAAATGGTTTAGCTAAATATCCTTTGATATAGATTATTTAGCTACAACTGCATGCGAAACTAACGAGTTAGCTTAAAATCCATGCGATACACATGATTTAGCTTCAAATGAATGCGATGTGGAAGGTTTAGCTTCAAATCCATGCGATACACAAGATTTAGCTTGAAATCAATGCGATGTAGTAGGTTCAGCTTCAAATCCATGCGACACATATGATTTAGCTTCAAATACTTGCGATATAAGTGATATAGCTTCAAAAGCTGTAGGAACAAACGAGGTAGCTTCAATTCCATGCGAGACACATGATTTAGCTTCAAATCAATGCGATGTAGAAGGTTTAGCTTCAAATCCAAACGAAACACATGTTTTAGCTTCAAATCAATTCGAAGGACAAGGCTTAGATTCAAATCCATGCGAAACAAATGCTTTAGCTTCAAATCAATGCGAAGTAGAAGGCGTAGCTTCAAATCCATGCGAAACAAATGGTTTAGCTACAAATACTTGTGATATACATTATTTAGCTACAACTGCTTGCGAAACTAACGAGTTAGCTTCAAATCTATGCGAAACACACGATTTATCTTCAAATCAATGCGATGTAGAAGGTTTAGCTTCAAATCAATAAGAGGTAGAAGGTTTAGCTTCAAATCAATAGAATATAGAAGGTTTAGCTTCAAATCAATGTGATGTAGAAGGTTTAGCTTCAAATCCATACGAAACACATGATTTAGCTTCAAATCAATTCGAAGGGCAAGGCTTAGATTCAAATCCATGCTAAACAAATGATTTAGCTTCAGATGAATGCGAAGTAGAAGGCTCAGCTTCAAATCCATGCGGCACATATGATTTTGCTTTAAATACTTGCGATATAAGTGATATAGCTTCAAAAGCTGTAGGAACAAGTGAGGTAGCTTCAAATCCACGCGAAACAAATGATTTAGCTTCAAACACTTGGAGTATAAGTGATATAGCTTCAAATGCTGACTAATCAAACGAGTTAGCTTAAAAATCCACGCGATACACATGATTTATCTTCAAACACTTGCGATATAAGTGATGTAGTTTCAACTGCAGGCAAAACGAACGAGTTAGCTTCAAATCCATGCGAAACACATGATTTATCTTCAAATCAAAGCGATGTAGAAGGTTTAGCTTCAAATCCATGCGATACACAAGATTTAGCTTCAAATGAATGCGATGTAGTAGGTTCAGCTTCAAATCCATGCGACACATATGATTTAGCTTCAAATACTTGCGATATAAGTGATATAGCTTCAAAAGCTGTAGGAACAAGTGAGGTAGCTTCAAATCCACGCGAAACAAATGATTTAGCTTCAAACACTTGGGGTATAAGTGATATAGCTTCAAATGCTGACTAATCAAACGAGTTAGCTTAAAAATCCACGCGATACACATGATTTATCTTCAAACACTTGCGATATAAGTGATGTAGATTCAACTGCAGGCAAAACGAACGAGTTAGCTTCAAATCCATGTGAAACACATGATATAGCTGCTAATCAATGTGATGTAGAAGGTTTAGCTTCAAATCCATGCGATACACAAGATTTAGCTTCAAATCAATGCGATGTAGAAGGTTCAGCTTCAAATCCATGCGACACATATGATTTAGCTTCAAATACTTGCGATATAAGTGATATAGCTTCAAAAGTTGGAGGAACAAACGAGGTGGCTTCAATTCCATGCGAAACAAATGATTTAGCTTCAAATCAATGCGAAGTAGAAGGCGTAGCTTCAAATCCATGCGAAAGAAATGGCTTAGCTACAAATACTTGTGATATACATTATTTAGCTACAACTGCATGCGAAACTAACGAGTTAGCTTCAAATCCATGCGATACACAAGATTTAGCCTCAAATCAATGCGATGTGGAAGGTTTAGCTTCAAATCCATGCGATACACAAGATTTAGCTTCAAATCAATGCGATGTAGTAGGTTCAGCTTCAAATCCATGCGACACATATGATTTAGCTTCAAATACTTGCGATATAAGTGATATAGCTTCAAAAGCTGTAGGAACATACGAGGTAGCTTCAATTCCATGCGAGACACATGATTTAGCTTCAAATCAATGCGATGTAGAAGGTTTAGCTTCAAATGCAAACGAAACACATGTTTTAGCTTCAAATCAATTCGAAGGGCAGGCTTAGATTCAAATCCATGCGAAACAAATGCTTTAGCTTCAAATCATTGCGAAGTAGAAGGCGTAGCTTCAAATCCATGCGAAACAAATGGTTTAGCTACAAATACTTGTGATATACATTATTTAGCTACAACTGCATGCGAAATTAACGAGTTAGCTTCAAATCCATGCGATACACATGATTTAGCTTCAAATCAATGCGATGTGGAAGGTTTAGCTTAAAATCCATGCGATACACAAGATTTAGCTTCAAATCAATGCGATGTAGTAGGTTCAGCTTCAAATCCATGCGACACATATGATTTAGCTTCAAATACTTGCGATATTAGTGATATAGCTTCAAAAGCTGTAGGAACAAACGAGGTAGCTTCAAATCCATGCGAAACACATGATTCAGCTGCAAATCAATGCGATGTAGAAGGTTTAGCTTCAAATCCATGCGAAACACATGATTTAGCTGCAAATCAATGCGATGTAGATGGTATAGCTTCAAATCAACGCGATACAAATGATTTAGCTTCAAACACTTGGGATATAATTGATATAGCTTCAAATGCAGACGAATCAAATGAGTTAGCTTCAAAATCCATGCGATACACATGATGTAGCTTCAAATCCATGCGAAGTAGAAGGATTAGCTTCAAATCCATGCGGAACAAACGATTGAGCTTCAAACACTTCGGATATAGCTTCATCTGCATTCGAAACAAACGAGTTAGCTTCAAGTCCATGCGAAACACATGATTTAGCTGCAAATCAATGCGATGTAGAAGGTTTAGCTTCAAATCCATGCGAAACACATGATTTAGCTGCAAATCAACTCGAAGTACAAGGCTTAGATTCAAATCCATGCGACACAAATGATTTAGCTTCAGATACTTGCGATATAAGTGATACAGCTTCAAATGCAGGGGAAACAAACGAGTTAGATTCAAATCCATGCAAAACAATTGATTAAGCTTCAAATCAATGCGATGTAGAAGGCTTAGCTTCAAATCCATGCGAAACACATGATTTAGCTTCAAATCAACTCGAAGTACAAGGCTCAGATTCAAATCCATGCGAAACACATGATTTAGCTGCAAATCAATGCGATGTAGAAGGTTTAGCTTCAAATCCATGCCAAACACATGATTTAGAATCAAATCCATGGGATGTAGAAGGTTTGGCTTCAAATCCATGCGAAACACATTATTCATCTGCAAATCAGTGCGAAGTAGAAGGATCGGGTTCAAATCAATGCGATTCAAATGGTTCATCTTCAAATACTTGTGAAAGACATGATTTAGCTTCAACTGCAAGCGAAACACATGATTTAGCTTCAAATCAATGCGATGTAGAAGGTTTAGCTTCAAATCCATGCGAAACAAATGGATTAGCTACAAGTACTTGTGATATACATTATTTAGCTACAACTCCAAGCGAAACGAACGAGTTAGCTTCAAATCCATGCGAAACACACGATTTAGCTTCAAATCAATGCGATGTAGAAGGTTTAGCTTCAAATCCATGCGATACACAAGATTTAGCTTCAAATCAATGCGATGTAGTAGTTTCAGCTTCAAATCCATGCGACACATATGATTTAGCTTCAAATACTTGCGATATAAGTCATATAGCTTCAAAAGCTGGAGGAACAAACGAGGTGGCTTCAATTCCATGCGAAACAAATGATTTAGCTTCAAATCAATGCGAAGTAGAAGGCGTATCTTCAAAAACTTGCGATATTCGTGACATAGTTTCAAATGGAGGCGAAACGAACGAGTTAGCTTCAAATCCATGCGAGACACATGATTTAGCTTCAAATCAATGCGATGTAGAAGGTTTAGCTTCAAATCCACGCGAAACAAATGATTTAGCTTCAAACACTTGGGGTATAAGTGATATAGCTTCAAATGCAGACTAATCAAACGAGTTAGCTTAAAAATCCACGCGATACACATGATTTATCTTCAAACACTTGCGATATAAGTGATGTAGATTCAACTGCAGGCAAAACGAACGAGTTAGCTTCAAATCCATGCGAAACACATGATATAGCTGCTAATCAATGTGATGTGGAAAGTTTAGCTTCAAATCCATGCGATACACAAGATTTAGCTTCAAATCAATTCGATGTAGAAGGTTCTGCTTCAAATCCATGCGACACATATGATTTAGCTTCAAATACTTGCGATATAAGTGATATAGCTTCAAAAGTTGGAGGAACAAACGAGGTGGCTTCAATTCCATGCGAAACAAATGATTTAGCTTCAAATCAATGCGAAGTAGAAGGCGTAGCTTCAAATCCATGCGAAAGAAATGGCTTAGCTACAAATACTTGTGATATACATTATTTAGCTACAACTGCATGCGAAACTAACGAGTTAGCTTCAAATCCATGCGAAACACACGATTTATCTTCAAATCAATGCGATGTAGAAGGTTTGCTTCAAATCTATAAGAGGTAGATGGTTTAGCTTCAAATCAATGGAATATAGAAGGTTTAGCTTCAAATAAATGCGATGTAGAAGGTTTATCTTCAAATCCATGCGATACACAAGATTTAGCTTCAAATGAATGCGATGTAGTAGGTTCAGCTTCAAATCCATGCGACACATATGATTTAGCTTCAAATACTTGCGATATAAGTGATATAGCTTCAAAAGCTGTAGGAACAAATGTGGTAGCTTCAAATCCACGCGAAACAAATGATTTAGCTTCAAACACTTGGGGTATAAGTGATATAGCTTCAAATGCTGACTAATCAAACGAGTTAGCTTAAAAATCCACGCGATACACATGATTTATCTTCAAACACTTGCGATATAAGTGATGTAGATTCAACTGCAGGCAAAACGAACGAGTTAGCTTCAAATCCATGTGAAACACATGATATAGCTGCTAATCAATGTGATGTAGAAGGTTTAGCTTCAAATCCATGCGATACACAAGATTTAGCTTCAAATCAATGCGATGTAGAAGATTCAGCTTCAAATCCATGCGACACATATGATTTAGCTTCAAATACTTGCGATATAAGTGATATAGCTTCAAAAGTTGGAGGAACAAACGAGGTGGCTTCAATTCCATGCGAAACAAATGATTTAACTTCAAATCAATGCGAAGTAGAAGGCGTATCTTCAAAAACTTGCGATATTCGTAACATAGTTTCAAATGGAGTCGAAACGAACGAGTTAGCTTCAAATCCATGCGAGACACATGATTTAGCTTCTAATCAATGCGATGTAGAAGGTTTAGTTTCAAATCCACGCGAAACAAATGATTTAGCTTCAAACACTTGGGGTATAAGTGATATAGCTTCAAATGCAGACTAATCAAACGAGTTAGCTTAAAAATCCACGCGATAAACATGATTTATCTTCAAACACTTGCGATATAAGTGATGTAGATTCAACTGCAGGCAAGAAACACATGATTTAGCTGCAAATCAATGTGATGTATTAGGTTCAGCTTCAAATCCATGCGACACATATGATTTAGCTTCAAATACTTGCGATATAAGTGATATAGCTTCAAAAGCTGTAGGAACAAACGAGGTAGCTTCAATTCCATGCGAGACACATGATTTAGCTTCAAATCAATGCGATGTAGAAGGTTTAGCTTCAAATCCATGCGAAACACATGATTTAGCTGCAAATCAATGCGATGTAGAAGGTTTAGCTTCAAATCCATACGAAACACATGATTTAGCTTCAAATCAATTCGAAGGGCAAGGCTTAGATTCAAATCCATGCGAAACAAATGATTTAGCTTCAGATGAATGCGAAGTAGAAGGCACAGCTTCAAATCCATGCGGCACATATGATTTAGCTTTAAATACTTGCGATATAAGTGACATAGTTTCAAATGGAGGCGAAACGAACGAGTTAGCTTCAAATCCATGCGAGACACATGATTTAGCTTCTAATCAATGCGATGTAGAAGGTTTAGCTTCAAATCCACGCGAAACAAATGATTTAGCTTCAAACACTTGGGGTATAAGTGATATAGCTTCAAATGCAGACTAATCAAACGAGTTAGCTTAAAAATCCACGCGATACACATGATTTATCTTCAAACACTTGCGATATAAGTGATGTAGATTCAACTGCAGGCAAAACGAACGACTTAGCTTCAAATCCATGCGAAACACATGATATAGCTGCTAATCAATGTGATGTGGAAGGTTTAGCTTCAAATCCATGCGATACACAAGATTTAGCTTCAAATCAATGCGATGTAGAAGGTTCAGCTTCAAATCCATGCGACACACATGATTTAGCTTCAAATACTTGCGATATAAGTGATATAGCTTCAAAAGTAGGAGGAACAAACGAGGTGGCTTCAATTCCATGCGAAACAAATGATTTAGCTTCAAATCAATGCGAAGTAGAAGGCGTAGCTTCAAATCCATGCGAAAGAAATGGCTTGGCTACAAATACTTGTGATATACATTATTTAGCTACAACTGCATGCGAAACTAACGAGTTAGCTTCAAATCCATGCGAAACACACGATTTATCTTCAAATCAATGCGATGTAGAAGGTTTGCTTCAAATCTATAAGAGGTAGATGGTTTAGCTTCAAATCAATGGAACATAGAAGGTTTAGCTTCAAATAAATGCGATGTAGAAGGTTTAGCTTCAAATCCATGCGATACACAAGATTTAGCTTCAAATCAATGCGATGTATTAGGTTCAGCTTCAAATCCATGCGACACATATGATTTAGCTTCAAATACTTGCGATATACGTGATATAGCTTCAAAAGCTGTAGGAACAAACGAGGTAGCTTCAATTCCATGCGAGACACATGATTTAGCTTCAAATCAATGCGATGTAGAAGGTTTAGCTTCATATCCAAGTGTAACACATGATTTAGCTTCAAATATTTGCGATATAAGTGATATAGCTTCGAATACAGGCGAAACGAACGAGTTAGCTTCAAATCCATGCGAAACACATGAATCAGCTGCAAATCAATGCAATGTAGAAGGTTTAGCTTCAAATCCATGCGAAACACTTGATTTAGCTGCAAATCAATGCGATGTAGAAGGTTTATCTTCTAATCCATACGAAATACATGATTTAGCTTCAAATCAATTCGAAGGGCAAGGTTTAGATTCAAATCCATGCGAAACAAATGATTTAGCTTCAGATGAATGCGATGTAGAAGGCTCAGCTTCAAATCCATGCGGCACATATGATTCAGCTTTAAATACTTGCGATATAAGTGATATAGCTTCAAAAGCTGGAGGAACAAACGAGGAGGCTTCAATTCCATGCGAAACAAATGACTTAGCTTCAAATCAATGCGAAGTGGAAGGCGTAGCTTCAAATCCATGCGAAACAAATGGTTTAGCTACAAATACTTGTGATATATATTATTTAGCTACAACTGCATGCGAAACTAACGAGTTAGCTTCAAGTCCATGCGAAACACATGATTTAGCTGCAAATCAATGCGATGTAGAAGGTTTAGCTTCAAATCCATGCGAAACACATGATTTAGCTGCAAATCAACTCGAAGTACAAGGCTTAGATTCAAATCCATGCGACACAAATGATTTAGCTTCAGATACTTGCGATATAAGTGATACAGCTTCAAATGCAGGGGAAACAAACGAGTTAGATTCAAATCCATGCAAAACACATGATTAAGCTTCAAATCAATGCGATGTAGAAGGCTTAGCTTCAAATCCATGCGAAACACATGATTTAGCTTCAAATCAATGCGATGTAGAATGTTTAGCTTCAAATCCATGCGAAACAAATGGATTAGCTACAAGTACTTGCGATATAAGTGATCTAGCTTCAAATACAGGCGAAACGAACGAGTTAGCTTCAAATCCATGCGAAACACATGATTAAGCTTCAAATCAATGCGATGTAGATGATTTGCTTCGAATCCATGCGATACACAAGACTTAGCTTCAAATCAATGCGATTTAGTAGGTTCAGCTTCAAATCCATGCGATGCACTAGATTTAGCTTCAAATCAATGCGATGAAGAAGGTTCTGCTTCAAATCCATACGACACATATGATTTAGCTTCAAATACTTGCGATATAAGTGATATAGCTTCAAAAGCTGGAGGAACAAACGAGGTAGCTTCAATTCCATGCGAAACAAATGATTTAGCTTCAAATCAATGTGAAGTAGAAGGCTTAGCTTCAAATCCATGCGAAACAAATGGTTTAGCTACAAATACTTGTGATATACATTATTTACCTACAACTGCATGCGAAACAAACGAGTTAGCATCAAATCCATGCGAAACACATGATTAAGCTTCAAATCAATGCGATGTAGATGGTTTGCTTCAAATCCATGCGATACACAAGATTTAGCTTCAAATCAATGCGATGTAGTAGGTTCAGCTTCAAATCCATGCGATACACATGATTCAGCTGCATATCAATGCGATGTAGAAGGTTTAGATTCAAATCCATGCCAAACACATGATTTAGATTCAAATCCATGGGATGTAGAAGGCATAGCTTCAAATCCATGCGAAACACATTATTTATCTGCAAATCAGTGCGAAGTAGAAGGCACAGGTTCAAATCCATGCGATTGAAATGGTTCGTCTTCAAATGCTTGTGAAAGACATGATTTAGCTTCAAATACTTGTGAATGACATGATTTAGCTTCAACTGCATGCGAAACATACAATTTAGCTTCAAATCAATGCGATGTAGAAGGTTTAGCTTCAAATCCATGCAAAACACGTGATTTAACGTCCAATTAATGCAAAGTAGAAGGCTTAGCTTCAAATCCATGCGAATCAAATGGTTTAGCTTCAAGTACTTGTGATATACGTTATTTAGTTTTAACTGCATGCGCAACGAACGAGTTAGCTTCAAATCCATGCGAAACACATGATTCAGCTTCAAATCAATGCGATGTAGAAGGTTTAGCTTCAAATCCATGCCAAACACATGATTTAGATTCAAATCCATAGGATGTAGAAGGTTTAGCTTCAAATCCATGCGAAACACATTATTTAGCTGCAAATCAGTGCGATGTAGTAGGTTCAGCTTCAAATCCATGCGATATAAGAGATATAGCTTCAAAAGCAGGAGGAACAAACGAGGTAGCTTCAATTCCATGCGAAACAAATGATTTAGCTTCAAATCAATGCGAAGTAGAGGGCGTAGCTTCAAATCCATGCGAAACAAATGGTTTAGCTACAAATACTTGTGATATACATTATTTAGCTACAACTGCATGCGAAACAAACGAGTCAGCATCAAATCCATGCGATACACAAGATTTAGCTTCAAATCAATGCGATGTAGATGGTTTGCTTCATATCCATGCTATACACAAAATTTAGCTTCAAATCAATGCGATGTAGTAGGTTCAGCTTCAAATCCATGCGATACACTAGATTTAGCTTCAAATCAATGCGATGTAGAAGGTTCTGCTTCAAATCCATGCGACACATATGATTTAGCTTCAAATACTTGCGATATAAGTGATATAGCTTCAAAAGCTGGAGGAACAAACGAGGTAGCTTCAATTCCATGCGAAACAAATGATTTAGCTTCAAATCAATGCGAAGTAGAAGGCTTAGCTTCAAATTCATGCGAAACAAATGGTTTAGCTACAAATACTTGTGATATACATTATTTAGCTACAACTGCATGCGAAACAAACGAGATAGCATCAAATCCATGCGAAACACATGATTAAGCTTCAAATCAATGCGATGTAGATGGTTTGCTTCATATCCATGCGATACACAAAATTTAGATTCAAATCAATGCGATGTAGTAGGTTCAGCTTCAAATCCATGCGATATAAGTGATATAGCTTCAAAAGCAGGAGGAACAAACGATGTATCTTCAAATCAATGCGATGTAGAAGGTTTAGCTTCAAATCCATGCGAAACAAATGATTTAGCTTCAAATCAATGCGAAGTAGAAGGCTTAGCTTCAAATTCATGCGAAACAAATGGTTTAGCTACAAATACTTGTGATATACATTATTTAGCTACAACTGCATGCGAAACAAACGAGTTAGCATCAAATCCAGGCGAAACAAATGATTTAGCTTCAAATCAATGCGATGTAGAAGGTTTAGCTTCAAATCCACGCGAAACAAATGATTTAGCTGCCAATCAATGCGATGAAGAAGGATTAGCTTCAAATCCATGCGAAACAAATGATATAGCTTCAAACGCTTGGGGTGTAAGTGATATAGCTTCAAATGAAGACTAATCAAACGAGTTAGCTTCAAAATCCACGCGATACACATGATTTAGCTTCACATACTAGCGATATAAGTGATGTAGATTCAACTGCAGGCGAAACGAACGAGTTAGCTTCAAATCCATGCGAAACACATGATTTAGCTGCAAATCAATGCGATGTAGAAGGTTTAGCTTCAAAACAATAAGAGGTAGAAGGTTTAGCTTCAAATCAATAGAATGTAGGAGGTTTAGCTTCAAATCAATGCGATGTAGAATGTTTAGCTTCAATTCCATGCGAAACAAATGATTTAGCTTCAAATCAATGCGAAGTAGAAGGCGTAGCTTCAAATCCATGCGAAAGAAATGGTTTAGCTACAAATACTTGTGATATACATTATTTAGCTACAACTGCATGCGAAACTAACGGGTTAGCTTCAAATCCATGCGGAACACACGATTTATTTTCAAATCAATGCGATGTAGAAGGTTTGCTTCAAATCTATAAGAGGTAGATGGTTTAGCTTCAAATCAATGGAATATAGAAGGTTTAGCTTCAACTAAATGCGATGTAGAAGGTTTAGCTTCAAATCCATGCGATACACAAGATTTAGCTTCAAATCAATGCGATGTATTAGGTTCCGCTTCAAATCCATGCGACACATATGATTTAGCTTCGAATACTTGCGATATAAGTGATATAGCTTCCAAAGCTGTAGGAACAAACGAGGTAGCTTCAATTCCATGCGAGACACATGATTTAGCTTCAAATAAATGCGATGTAGAAGGTTTAGCTTCATATCCAAGTGTAACACATGATTTAGCTTCAAATATTTGCGATATAAGTGATATAGTTTCGAATACAGGCGAAACGAACGAGTTAGCTTCAAATCCATGCGAAACACATGAATCAGCTGCAAATCAATGCAATGTAGAAGGTTTAGCTTCAAATCCATGCGAAACACATGATTTAGCTGCAAATCAATGCGATGTAGAAGGTTTAGCTTCAAATCCATACGAAACACATGATTTAGCTTCAAATCAATTCGAAGGGCAAGGCTTAGATTCAAATCCATGCGAAACAAATGATTTAGCTTCAGATGAATGCGAAGTAGAAGGCTCAGCTTCAAATCCATGCGAAACAAATGGTTTAGCTACAAATACTTGTGATATAGATTATTTAGCTACAACTGCATGCGAAACTAACGAGTTAGCTTCAAATCAATGCGATACACATGATTTAGCTTCAAATCAATGCGATGTGGAAGGTTTAGCTTCAAATCCATGCGATACACAAGATTTAGCTTCAAATCAATGCGATGTAGTAGGTTCAGCTTCAAATCCATGCGACACATATGATTTAGCTTCAAATACTTGCGATATAAGTGATATAGCTTCAAAAGCTGTAGGAACAAACGAGGTAGCTTCAATTCCATGCGAGACACATGATTTAGCTTCAAATCAATGCGAAGTAGAAGGCGTAGCTTCAAATCCATGCGAAACAAATGGTTTAGCTACAAATACTTGTGATATACATTATTTAGCTACAACTGCTTGCGAAACTAACGAGTTTGCTTCATATCTATGCGAAACACACGATTTATCTTCAAATCAATGCGATGTATAAGGTTTAGCTTCAAATCAATAAGAGGTAGAAGGTTTAGCTTCAAATCAATAGAATATAGAAGGTTTAGCTTCAAATCAATGCGATGTAGAAGGTTTAGCTTCAAATCCATACGAAACACATGATTTAGCTTCAAATCAATTCGAAGGGCAAGGCTTAGATTCAAATCCTTGCGAAACAAATGATTTAGCTTCAGATGAATGCGAAGTAGAAGGCTCAGCTTCAAATCCATGCGGCACATATGATTTAGCTTTAAATACTTGCGATATAAGTGACATAGTTTCAAATGGAGGCGAAACGAACGAGTTAGCTTCAAATCCATGCGAAACACATGATTTATCTTCAAATCAAAGCGATGTAGAAGGTTTAGCTTCAAATCCATGCGATACACAAGATTTAGCTTCAAATGAATGCGATGTAGAAGGATTTGCTTCAAATCCACGCGAAACAAATGATTTAGCTTCAAACACTTGGGGTATACGTGATATAGCTTCAAATGCAGACTAATCAAACGAGTTAGCTTAAAAATCAACGCGATACACATGATTTATCTTCAAACACTTGCGATATAAGTGATGTAGATTCAACTGCAGGCAAAACGAACGAGTTGGCTTCAAATCCATGCAAAACACATGATATAGCTGCTAATCAATGTGATGTAGAAGGTTTAGCTTCAAATCCATGCGATACACAAGATTTAGCTTCAAATCAATGCGATGTAGAAGGTTCAGCTTCAAATCCATGCGACACATATGATTTAGCTTCAAATACTTGCGATATAAGTGATATAGCTTCAAAAGCTGGAGGAACAAACGAGGTAGCTTCAAATCCATGCGAAACACATGATCCAGCTGCAAATCGATGCGATGTAGAAGGTTTAGCTTCAAATCCATGCGATGCACATGATTTAGATTCAAATCAATGCGATGTGGAAGGTTTAGCTTCAAATCCATGCGATACACAAGATTTAGCTTCAAATCAATGCGATGTAGTAGGTTCAGCTTCAAATCCATGCGAAACACATGATTTAGCTGCAAATCAATGCGATGTAGAAGGTTTAGCTTCAAATCCATACGAAACACATGATTTAGCTTCAAATCAATTCGAAGGGCAAGGCTTAGATTCAAATCCATGCGAAACAAATGATTTAGCTTCAGATGAATGCGAAGTAGAAGGCTCAGCTTCAAATCCATGCGAAACAAATGGTTTAGCTACAAATACTTGTGATATAGATTATTTAGCTACAACTGCATGCGAAACTAACGAGTTAGCTTCAAATCCATGCGATACACAAGATTTAGATTCAAATCAATGCGATGTGGAAGGTTTAGCTTCAAATCCATGCGATACACAAGATTTAGCTTCAAATCAATGCGATGTAGTAGGTTCAGCTTCAAATCCATGCGATACACAAGATTTAGCTTCAATCAATGCGATGTAGTAGGTTCAGCTTCAAATCCATGCGAAACACATGATTTAGCTGCAAATCAATGCGATGTAGAAGGTTTAGCTTCAAATCCATACGAAACACATGATTTAGCTTCAAATCAATTCGGAAGGGCAAGGCTTAGATTCAAATCCATGCGAAACAAATGATTTAGCTTCAGATGAATGCGAAGTAGAAGGCTCAGCTTCAAATCCATGCGAAAGAAATGGTTTAGCTACAAATACTTGTGATATACATTATTTAGCTACAACTGCATGCGAAACTAACGGGTTAGCTTCAAATCCATGCGGAACACACGATTTATTTTCAAATCAATGCGATGTAGAAGGTTTGCTTCAAATCTATAAGAGGTAGATGGTTTAGCTTCAAATCAATGGAATATAGAAGGTTTAGCTTCAACTAAATGCGATGTAGAAGGTTTAGCTTCAAATCCATGCGATACACAAGATTTAGCTTCAAATCAATGCGATGTATTAGGTTCCGCTTCAAATCCATGCGACACATATGATTTAGCTTCGAATACTTGCGATATAAGTGATATAGCTTCCAAAGCTGTAGGACAAACGAGGTAGCTTCAATTCCATGCGAGACACATGATTTAGCTTCAAATAAATGCGATGTAGAAGGTTTTAGCTTCATATCCAAGTGTAACACATGATTTAGCTTCAAATATTTGCGATATAAGTGATATAGTTTCGAATACAGGCGAAACGAACGAGTTAGCTTCAAATCCATCGAGAACACATGAATCAGCTGCAAATCAATGCAATGTAGAAGGTTTAGCTTCAAATCCATGCGAAACACATGATTTAGCTGCAAATCAATGCGATGTAGAAGGTTAGCTTCAAATCAATAAGAGGTAGAAGGTTTAGCTTCAAATCAATAGAATATAGAAGGTTTAGCTTCAAATCAATAGAATATAGAAGGTTTAGCTTCAAATCAATGTGATGTAGAAGGTTTAGCTTCAAATCCATACGAAACACATGATTTAGCTTCAAATCAATTCGAAGGGCAAGGCTTAGATTCAAATCCATGCTAAACAAATGATTTAGCTTCAGATGAATGCGAAGTAGAAGGCTCAGCTTCAATCCATGCGGCACATATGATTTAGCTTTAAATACTTGCGATATAAGTGACATAGTTTCAAATGGAGGCGAAACGAACGAGTTAGCTTCAAATCCATGCGAAACACATGATTTATCTTCAAATCAAAGCGAGTAGAAGGTTTAGCTTCAAATCCATGCGATACACAGATTTAGCTTCAAATGAATGCGATGTAGTAGGTTCAGCTTCAAATCCATGCGACACATATGATTTAGCTTCAAATACTTGCGATATAAGTGATATAGCTTCAAAAGCTGGAGGAACAAACGAGGAGGCTTCAATACCATGCGAAACAAATGACTTAGCTTCAAATCAATGCGAAGTGGAAGGCGTAGCTTCAAATCCATGCGAAACAAATGGTTTAGCTACAAATACTTGTGATATATATTATTTAGCTACAACTGCATGCGAAACTAACGAGTTAGCTTCAAGTCCATGCGAAACACATGATTTAGCTGCAAATCAATGCGATGTAGAAGGTTTAGCTTCAAATCCATGCGAAACACATGATTTAGCTGCAAATCAACTCGAAGTACAAGGCTTAGATTCAATCCATGCGACACAAATGATTTAGCTTCAGATACTTGCGATATAAGTGATACAGCTTCAAATGCAGGGGAAACAAACGAGTTAGATTCAAATCCATGCAAAACACATGATTAAGCTTCAAATCAATGCGATGTAGAAGGCTTAGCTTCAAATCCTATGCGAAACACATGATTTAGCTTCAAATCAATGCGATGTAGAATGTTTAGCTTCAAATCCATGCGAAACAAATGGATTAGCTACATGTACTTGCGATATAAGTGATCTAGCTTCAAATACAGGCGAAACGAACGAGTTAGCTTCAAATCCATGCGAAACACATGATTAAGCTTCAAATCAATGCGATGTAGATGATTTGCTTCGAATCCATGCGATACACAAGACTTAGCTTCAAATCAATGCGATTTAGTAGGTTCAGCTTCAAATCCATGCGAAACAAATGGTTTAGCTACAAATACTTGTGATATACATTATTTAGCTACAACTGCATGCGAAATAAACGAGTTAGCATCAAATCCATGCGAAACACATGATAAAGCTTCAAATCATGCGATGTAGATGGTTTGCTTCAAATCCATGCGATACACAAGATTTAGCTTCAAATCAATGCGATGTAGTAGGTTCAGCTTCAAATCCATGCGAAACACATGATTCAGCTGCATATCAATGCGATGTAGAAGGTTTAGATTCAAATCCATGCCAAACACATGATTTAGATTCAAATCCATGGGATGTAGAAGGCATAGCTTCAAATCCATGCGAAACACATTATTTATCTGCAAATCAGTGCGAAGTAGAAGGCACAGGTTCAAATCCATGCGATTGAAATGGTTCATCTTCAAATGCTTGTGAAAGACATGATTTAGCTTCAAATACTTGTGAATGACATGATTTAGCTTCAACTGCATGCGAAACATACAATTTAGCTTCAAATCAATGCGATGTAGAAAGGTTTAGCTTCAAATCCATGCAAAACACGTGATTTAACGTCCAATTAATGCGAAGTAGAAGGCTTAGCTTCAAATCCATGCGAATCAAATGGTTTAGCTTCAAATACTGGTGATATACGTTATTTAGTTTTAACTGCATGCGCAACGAACGAGTTAGCTTCAAATCCATGCGAAACACATGATTCAGCTGCAAATCAATGCAATGTAGAAGGTTTAGCTTCCAATCCATGCGAAACACATGATTTAGCTGCAAATCAATGCGATGTAGAAGGTTTAGCTTCAAATCCATACGAAACACATGATTTAGCTTCAAATCAATTCGAAGGGCAAGCTTAGATTCAAATCCATGCGAAACAAATGATTTAGCTTCAGATGAATGCGAAGTAGAAGGCTCAGCTTCAAATCCATGCGGCACATATGATTTAGCTTTAAATACTTGCGATATAAGTGATATAGCTTCAAAATCTGTAGGAACAAACGAGGTAGCTTCAATTACATGCGAAACAAATGCTTTAGCTTCAAATCATGCGAAGTAGAAGGCGTAGCTTCAAATCATGCGAAAGAAATGGCTTAGCTACAATACTTGTGATATACATTATTTAGCTACAACTGCATGCGAAACTAACGAGTTAGCTTCAAATCCATGCGAAACACACGATTTATCTTCAAATCAATGCGATGTAGAAGGTTTGCTTCAAATCTATAAGAGGTAGATGGTTTAGCTTCAAATCAATGGAACATAGAAGGTTTAGCTTCAAATAAATGCGATGTAGAAGGTTTAGCTTCAAATCCATGCGATACACAAGATTTAGCTTCAAATCAATGCGATGTATTAGGTTCAGCTTCAAATCCATGCGACACATATGATTTAGCTTCAAATACTTGCGATATAAGTGATATAGCTTCAAAAGCTGTAGGAACAAACGAGGTAGCTTCAATTCCATGCGAGACACATGATTTAGCTTCAAATCAATGCGATGTAGAAGGTTTAGCTTCATATCCAAGTGTAACACATGATTTAGCTTCAAATATTTGCGATATAAGTGATATAGCTTCGAATACAGGCGAAACGAACGAGTTAGCTTCAAATCCATGCGAAACACATGAATCAGCTGCAAATCAATGCAATGTAGAAGGTTAGCTTCAAATCCATGCGAAACACTTGATTTAGCTGCAAATCAATGCGATGTAGAAGGTTTATCTTCTAATCCATACGAAAATACATGATTTAGCTTCAAATCAATTCGACGGGCAAGGCTTAGATTCAAATCCATGCGAAACAAATGATTTAGCTTCAGATGAATGCGATGTAGAAGGCTCAGCTTCAAATCCATGCGGCACATATGATTCAGCTTTAAATACTTGCGATATAAGTGATATAGCTTCAAAAGCTGGAGGAACAAACGAGGAGGCTTCAATACCATGCGAAACAAATGACTTAGCTTCAATCAATGCGAAGTGGAAGGCGTAGCTTCAAATCCATGCGAAACAAATGGTTTAGCTACAAATACTTGTGATATATATTATTTAGCTACAACTGCATGCGAAACTAACGAGTTAGCTTCAAGTCCATGCGAAACACATGATTTAGCTGCAAATCAATGCGATGTAGAAGGTTTAGCTTCAAATCCATGCGAAACACATGATTTAGCTGCAAATCAACTCGAAGTACAAGGCTTAGATTCAAATCCATGCGACACAAATGATTTAGCTTCAGATACTTGCGATATAAGTGATACAGCTTCAAATGCAGGGGGAAACAAACGAGTTAGATTCAAATCCATGCAAAACACATGATTAAGCTTCAAATCAATGCGATGTAGAAGGCTTAGCTTCAAATCCATGCGAAACACATGATTTAGCTTCAAATCAATGCGATGTAGAATGTTTAGCTTCAAATCCATGCGAAACAAATGGATTAGCTACATGTACTTGCGATATAAGTGATCTAGCTTCAAATACAGGCGAAACGAACGAGTTAGCTTCAAATCCATGCGAAACACATGATTAAGCTTCAAATCAATGCGATGTAGAGATGATTGCTTCGAATCCATGCGATACACAAGACTTAGCTTCAAATCAATGCGATTTAGTAGGTTCAGCTTCAAATCCATGCGATGCACTAGATTTAGCTTCAAATCAATGCGATGAAGAAGGTTCTGCTTCAAATCCATACGACACATATGATTTAGCTTCAAATACTTGCGATATAAGTGATATAGCTTCTAAAAGCTGGAGGAACAAACGAGGTAGCTTCAATTCATGCGAAACAAATGATTTAGCTTCAAATCAATGTGAAGTAGAAGGCTTAGCTTCAAATCCATGCGAAACCAAATGGTTTAGCTACAAATACTTGTGATATACATTATTTACCTACAACTGCATGCGAAACAAACGAGTTAGCATCAAATCCATGCGAAACACATGATTAAGCTTCAAATCAATGCGATGTAGATGGTTTGCTTCAAATCCATGCGATACACAAGATTTAGCTTCAAATCAATGCGATGTAGTAGGTTCAGCTTCAAATCCATGCGATACACATGATTCAGCTGCATATCAATGCGATGTAGAAGGTTTAGATTCAAATCCATGCCAAACACATGATTTAGATTCAAATCCATGGGATGTAGAAGGTTTAGCTTCAAATCCATGCGAAACAAATGGATTAGCTACAAGTACTTGTGATATACATTATTTAGCTACAACTCCAAGCGAAACGAACGAGTTAGCTTCAAATCCATGCGAAACACACGATTTAGCTTCAAATCAATGCGATGTAGAAGGTTTAGCTTCAAATCCAAGCGAAACACATGATTTAGCTTCAAATACTTGCGATATAAGTGATCTAGCTTCAAATACAGGCGAAACGAACGAGTTAGCTTCAAATCCATGCGAAACACATGATTAAGCTTCAAACCAATGCGATGTAGATGATTTGCTTCAAATCCATGCGATACACAAGACTTAGCTTCAAATCAATGCGATTTAGTAGGTTCAGCTTCAAATCCATGCGATGCACTAGATTTAGCTTCAAATCAATGCGATGAAGAAGGTTCTGCTTCAAATCCATACGACACATATGATTTAGCTTCAAATACTTGCGATATAAGTGATATAGCTTCAAAAGCTAGAGGAACAAACGAGGTAGCTTCAATTCATGCGAAACAAATGATTTAGCTTCAAATCAATGCGAAGTAGAAGGCTTAGCTTCAAATCCATGCGAAACAAATGGTTTAGCTACAAATACTTGTGATATACATTATTTAGCTACAACTGCATGCGAAATAAACGAGTTAGCATCAAATCCATGCGAAACACATGATAAAGCTTCAAATCAATGCGATGTAGATGGTTTGCTTCAAATCCATGCGATACACAAGATTTAGCTTCAAATCAATGCGATGTAGTAGGTTCAGCTTCAAATCCATGCGAAACACATGATTCAGCTGCATATCAATGCGATGTAGAAGGTTTAGATTCAAATCCATGCCAAACACATGATTTAGATTCAAATCCATGGGATGTAGAAGGCATAGCTTCAAATCCATTGCGAAACACATTATTTATCTGCAAATCAGTGCGAAGTAGAAGGCACAGGTTCAAATCCATGCGATTGAAATGGTTCATCTTCAAATGCTTGTGAAAGACATGATTTAGCTTCAAATACTTGTGAATGACATGATTTAGCTTCAACTGCATGCGAAACATACAATTTAGCTTCAAATCAATGCGATGTAGAAGGTTTAGCTTCAAATCCATGCAAAACACGTGATTTAACGTCCAATTAATGCGAAGTAGAAGGCTTAGCTTCAAATCCATGCGAATCAAATGTTTAGCTTCAAATACTGGTGATATACGTTATTTAGTTTTAACTGCATGCGCAACGAACGAGTTAGCTTCAAATCCATGCGAAACACATGATTCAGCTGCAAATCAATGCAATGTAGAAGGTTTAGCTTCCAATCCATGCGAAACACATGATTTAGCTGCAAATCAATGCGATGTAGAAGGTTTAGCTTCAAATCCATACGAAACACATGATTTAGCTTCAAATCAATTCGAAGGGCAAGGCTTAGATTCAAATCCATGCGAAACAAATGATTTAGCTTCAGATGAATGCGAAGTAGAAGGCTCAGCTTCAAATCCATGCGGCACATATGATTTAGCTTTAAATACTTGCGATATAAGTGATATAGCTTCAAAATCTGTAGGAACAAACGAGGTAGCTTCAATTACATGCGAAACAAATGCTTTAGCTTCAAATCAATGCGAAGTAGAAGGCGTAGCTTCAAATCCATGCGAAACAAATGGTTTAGCTACAAATACTTGTGATATAGATTATTTAGCTACAACTGCATGCGAAACTAACGAGTTAGCTTCAAATCCATGCGATACACATGATTTAGCTTCAAATCAATGCGATGTGGAAGGTTTAGCTTCAAATCCAAACGAAACACATGTTTTAGCTTCAAATCAATGCGATGTAGAAGGTTTCGCTTCAAATCCACGCGAAACAAATGATTTAGCTTCAAACACTTGGGGTATAAGTGATATAGCTTCAAATGCAGACTAATCAAACGAGTTAGCTTAAAAAACCACGCGATACACATGATTTATCTTCAAACACTTGCGATATAAGTGATGTAGATTCAACTGCAGGCAAAACGAACGAGTTAGCTTCAAATCCATGCGAAACACATGATATAGCTGCTAATCAATGTGATGTAGAAGGTTTAGCTTCAAATCCATGCGATACACAAGATTTAGCTTCAAATCAATGCGATGTAGAAGGGTTCAGCTTCAAATCCATGCGACACATATGATTTAGCTTCAAATACTTGCGATATAAGTGATATAGCTTCAAAAGTTGGAGGAACATACGAGGTGGCTTCAATTCCATGCGAAACAAATGATTTAGCTTCAAATCAATGCGAAGTAGAAGGCGTAGCGTCAAATCCATGCGAAACAAATGGTTTAGCTACAAATACTTGTGATATACATTAATTAGCTACAACTGCATGCGAAACTAACGAGGTAGCTTCAAATCCATGCGATACACATGATTTAGCTTCAAATCAATGCGATGTGGAAGGTTTAGATTAAAATCCATGCGAATACACAAGATTTAGCTTCAAATCAATGCGATGTAGTAGGTTCAGCTTCAAATCCATGCCACACATATGATTTAGCTTCAAATACTTGCGATATACGTGATATAGCTTCAAAAGCTGTAGAACAAACGAGGTAGCTTCAAATCCATGCGATGTAGAAGGTTTAGCTTCAAATCCAAGCGAAACACATGATTTAGCTTCAAATACTTGCGATATAAGTGATCTAGCTTCAAATACAGGCGAAACGAACGAGTTAGCTTCAAATCCATGCGAAACACATGATTAAGCTTCAAATCAATGCGATGTGGATGATTTGCTTCAAATCCATGCGATACACAAGACTTAGCTTCAAATCAATGCGATTTAGTAGGTTCAGCTTCAAATCCATGCGATGCACTAGATTTAGCTTCAAATCAATGCGATGAAGAAGGTTCTGCTTCAAATCCATACGACACATATGATTTAGCTTCAAATACTTGCGATATAAGTGATATAGCTTCAAATGCTAGAGGAACAAACGAGGTAGCTTCAATTCCATGCGAAACACATGATTCAGCTGCAAATCAATGCAATGTAGAAGGTTTAGCTTCCAATCCATGCGAAACACATGATTTAGCTGCAAATCAATGCGATGTAGAAGGTTTAGCTTCAAATCCATACGAAACACATGATTTAGCTTCAAATCAATTCGAAGGGCAAGGCTTAGATTCAAATCCATGCGAAACAAATGATTTAGCTTCAGATGAATGCGAAGTAGAAGGCTCAGCTTCAAATCCATGCGGCACATATGATTTAGCTTTAAATACTTGCGATATAAGTGATATAGCTTCAAAAGCTGGAGGAACAAACGAGGAGGCTTCAATTCATGCGAAACAAATGATTTAGCTTCAAAGCAATGCGAAGTAGAAGGCTCAGCTTCAAATCCATGCGAAACAAATGGTTTAGCTACAAATACTTGTGATATACATTATTTAGCTACAACTGCTTGCGAAACTAACGAGTTAGCTTCAAATCTATGCGAAACACACGATTTAGCTGCAAATCAATGTGATGTAGAAGGGTTAGCTTCAAATCCATGCGATACACAAGATTTAGCTTCAAATCAATGCGATGTAGAAGGTTCAGCTTCAAACCCATGCGTCACATATGATTTAGCTTCAAATACTTGCGATATAAGTGATATAGCTTCGAATACAGGCGAAACGAACGAGTTAGCTTCAAATCCATGCGAAACACATGAATCAGCAGCAAATCAATGCAATGTAGAAGGTTTAGCTTCAAATCCATGCGAAACACGCGATTTATCTTAAAATCAATGCGATGTAGAAGGTTTGCTTAAAATCTATAACAGGTAGATGGTTTAGCTTCAAATCAATGGAATATAGAAGGTTTAGCTTCAAATAAATGCGATGTAGAAGGTTTAGCTTCAAATCCATGCGATACACAAGATTTAGCTTCAAATCAATGCGATGTATTAGGTTCAGCTTCAAATCCATGCAACACATATGATTTAGCTTCAAATACTTGCGATATAAGTGATATAGCTTCAAAATCTGTAGGAACAAACGAGGTAGCTTCAATTACATGCGAAACAAATGCTTTAGCTTCAAATCAATGCGAAGTAGAAGGCGTAGCTTCAAATCCATGCAACACATATGATTTAGCTTCAAATACTTGCGATATAAGTGATATAGCTTCAAAATCTGTAGGAACAAACGAGGTAGCTTCAATTACATGCGAAACAAATGCTTTAGCTTCAAATCAATGCGAAGTAGAAGGCGTAGCTTCAAATCCATGCGAAACAAATGGTTTAGCTACAAATACTTGTGATATACATTATTTAGCTACAACTGCTTGCGAAACTAACGAGTTAGCTTCAAATCTATGCGAAACACACGATTTATCTTCAAATCAATGCGATGTAGAAGGTTTAGCTTCAAATCAATAAGAGGTAGAAGGTTTAGCTTCAAATCAATAGAATATAGAAGGTTTAGCTTCAAACCAATGCGATGTAGAAGGTTTAGCTTCAAATCCATACGAAACACATGATTTAGCTTCAAATCATTCGATGGGCAAGGCTTAGATTCAAATCCATGCGAAACAAATGATTTAGCTTCAGATGAATGCGAAGTAGAAGGCTCAGCTTCAAATCCATGCGGCACATATGATTTAGCTTTAAATACTTGCGATATAAGTGACATAGTTTCAAATGGAGGCGAAACGAACGAGTTAGCTTCAAATCCATGCGAAACACATGATTTATCTTCAAATCAAAGCGATGTAGAAGGATTAGCTTCAAATCCATGCGATACACAAGATTTAGCTTCAAATGAATGCGATGTAGTAGGTTCAGCTTCAAATCCATGCGACACATATGATTTAGCTTCAAATACTTGCGATATAAGTGATATAGCTTCAAAAGCTGTAGGAACAAACGAGCTAGCTTCAAATCCATGCGAAACACATGATTCAGCTGCAAATCAATGCGATGTAGAAGGTTTTGCTTCAAATCCACGTGAAACAAATGATTTAGCTTCAAAACACTAGGGGTATAAGTGATATAGCTTCAAATGCAGACTAATCAAACGAGTTAGCTTAAAAATCCACGCGATACACATGATTTATCTTCAAACACTTGCGATATAAGTGATGTAGATTCAACTGCAGGCAAAACGAACGAGTTAGCTTCAAAACCATGCGAAACACATGATATAGCTGCTAATCAATGTGATGTAGAAGGTTTAGCTTCAAATCCATGCGATACACAAGATTTAGCTTCAAATCAATGCGATGTAGAAGGTTCAGCTTCAAATCCATGCGACACATATGATTTAGCTTCAAATACTTGCGATATAAGTGATATAGCTTCAAAAGTTAGAGGATCAAACGAGGTGGCTTCAATTCCATGCGAAACAAATGATTTAGCTTCAAATCAATGCGAAGTAGAAGGCGTACTTCAAAAACTTGCGATATTCGTGACATAGTTTCAAATGGAGTCGAAACGAACGAGTTAGCTTCAAATCCATGCGAGACACACGATTTAGCTTCTAATCAATGCGATGTAGAAGGTTTAGCTTCAAATCCACGCGAAACAAATGATTTAGCTTCAAACACTTGGGGTATAAGTGATATAGCTGCAAATGCAGACTAATCAAACGAGTTAGCTTAAAAATCCACGCGATAAACATGATTTATCTTCAAACACTTGCGATATAAGTGATGTAGATTCAACTGCAGGCAAAACGAACGAGTTAGCTTCAAATCCATGCGAAACACATGATATAGCTGCTAATCAATGTGATGTAGAAGGTTTAGCTTCAAATCCATGCGATACACAAGATTTAGCTTCAAATCAATGCGATGTAGAAGGTTCAGCTTCAAATCCATGCGACACATATGATTTAGCTTCAAATACTTGCGATATAAGTGATATAGCTTCAAAAGTTGGAGGAACAAACGAGGTGGCTTCAATTCCATGCGAAACAAATGATTTAGCTTCAAATCAATGCGAAGTAGAAGGCGTAGCTTCAAATCCATGCGAAAGAAATGGCTTAGCTACAAATACTTGTGATATACATTATTTAGCTACAACTGCATGCGAAACTAACGAGTTAGCTTCAAATCCATGCGATACACATGATTTAGCTTCAAATCAATGCGATGTGGAAGGTTTAGCTTAAAATCCATGCGATACACAAGATTTAGCTTCAAATCAATGCGATGTAGTAGGTTCAGCTTCAAATCCATGCGACACATATGATTTAGCTTCAAATACTTGCGATGTAGAAGGTTTAGCTTCAAATCCATGCGAAACACACGATTTAGCTTCAAATCAATGCGATGTAGAAGGTTCAGCTTCAAATCCATGCGACACATATGATTTAGCTTCAAATACTTGCGATATAAGTGATATACCTTCAAAAGCTGGAGGAACAAACGAGGTGGCTTCAATTCCATACGAAACAAATGATTTAGCTTCAAATCAATGCGAAGTAGAAGACGTAGCTTCAAATCCATGCGAAACAAATGGTTTAGCTACAAATACTTGTGATATAGATTATTTAGCTACAACTGCATGCGAAACTAACGAGTTAGTTTCAAATCCATGCGAAACACACGATTTATCTTCAAATCAATGCGATGTAGAAGGTTTGCTTCAAATCAATAAGAGGTAGATGGTTTAGCTTCAAATCAATAGAATATAGAAGGTTTAGCTTCAAATAAATGCGATGTAGAAGGTTTAGCTTCAAATCCATACGACACACATGATTTAGATTCAAATCAATTCGAAGGACAAGGCATAGATTCAAATCCATGCGAAACAAACGATTTAGCTTCAAATGAATGCGAAGTAGAAGACTTGGCTTCAAATCCATGCAAAACAAATGGTTTAACTACAAATACTTGTGATATACATTATTTAGCTACAACTGCATGCGAAACAAACGAGTTAACTTCAAATCCATGCGATACACATGATTTAGCTTCAAATCAATGCGATGTAGAAGGTTTAGCTTCAAATCCATGCCATACACAAGATTTAGCTTCATATCAATGCGATGTAGTAGGTTCAGCTTCAAATCCATGCGACACATATGATTTAGCTTCAAATACTTGCGATATAAGTGATATAGCTTCAAAAGCTGTAGGAACAAACGAGGTAGCTTCAATTCCATGCGAGACACATGATTTAGCTTCAAATCAATGCGATGTAGAAGGTTCAGCTTCAAATCCATGCGAAACACACGATTTAGCTGCAAATCAATGTGATGTACAAGGTTTAGCTTCAAATCCATGCGATACACAAGATTTAGCTGCAAATCAATGTGATGTAGAAGGTTTAGCTTCAAATCCATGCGATATACGAGATTTAGCTTCAAATCAATGCGATGTAGTAGGTTTAGCTTCAAATCCATGCGATATAAGTGATATAGCTTCAAAAGCAGGAGGAACAAACGAGGCTGCTTCAATTCCATGCAAGACAAATGCTTTAGCTTCAAATCAATGCGAAGTAGAAGGCGTAGCTTCAAATCCATGCGAAACAAATGGTTTAGCAACAAACACTTGTGATATACATTATTTAGCTACAACTGCTTGCGAAACTAACGAGTTAGCTTCAAATCTATGCGAAACACACGATTTATCTTCAAATCAATGCGATGCAGAAGGTTTAGCTTCAAATCATTACGAAACACATGATTTAGCTTCAAATCAATTCGAAGGGCAAGGCTTAGATTCAAATCCATGCGAAACAAATAATTTAGCTTCAGATGAATGCGAAGTAGAAGGCTCGGCTTTAAATCCATGCGGCACATATGATTTATCTTTAAATACTTGCGATATAAGTGACATAGTTTCAAAAGGAGGCGAAACGAACGAGTTAGCTTCAAATCTATGCGAAACACATGATTTAGCTGCAAATCAATGTGATGTACAAGGTTTAGCTTCAAATCCATGCGATGCACAAGATTTAGCTTCAAATCAATGCGATGTAGAAGGTTCAGCTTCAAATCCATGCGACACATATGATTTAGCTTCAAATACTTGCGATATAAGTGATATACCTTCAAAAGCTGGAGGAACAAACGAGGTGGCTTCAATTCCATGCGAAACAAATGATTTAGCTTCAAATCAAAGCGAAGTAGAAGACGTAGCTTCAAATCCATGCGAAACAAATGGTTTAGCTACAAATACTTGTGATATAGATTATTTAGCTACAACTGCATGCGAAACTAACGAGTTAGCTTCAAATCCATGCGGAACACACGATTTATCTTCAAATCAATGCGATGTAGAAGGTTTGCTTCAAATCAATAAGAGGTAGATGGTTTAGCTTCAAATCAATAGAATAAAGAAGGTTTAGCTTCAAATAAATGCGATATAGATGGTTTAGCTTCAAATCAATAAGAGGTAGAAGGTTTAGCTTCAAATCAATAAAATATAGAAGGTTTAGCTTCAAATCCATACGAAACACATGATTTAGCTTCAAATCAATTCGAAGGGCAAGGCTTAGATTCAAATCCATGCGAAACAAATGATTTAGCTTCAGATGAATGCGAAGTAGATGGCTTAGCTTCAAATCCATGCGGCACATATGATTTAGCTTTAAATACTTGCGATATAAGTGACATAGTTTCAAATGGAGGCGAAACGTACAAGTTAGCTTCAAATCCATGCGAAACACATGATTTAGATGCAAATCAATGTGATGTAGAAGGTTTAGCTTCAAATCCATGCGATATACGAGATTTAGCTTCAAATCAATGCGATGTACTAGGTTCAGCTTCAAATCCATGCGATATAAGCGATATAGCTTCAAAAGCAGGAGGAACAAACGAGGCAGCTTCAATTGCATGCAAGACAAATGCTTTAGCTTCAAATCAATGCGAAGTAGGAGGCGTAGCTTCAAATCCATGCGAATCAAATGGTTTAGCTACAAATACTAGTGATATACATTATTTAGCTACAACTGCATGCGAAACTAACAAGTTAGCTTCAAATCTATGCGAAACACACGATTTATCTTCAAATCAATGCGATGTAGAAGGTTTAGCTTCAAATCAATAAGAGGTAGAAGGTTTAGCTTCAAATCAATAGAATATAGAAGGTTTAGCTTCAAATCCATACGAAACACATGATTTAGCTTCAAATCAATTCGAAGGGCAAGGCTTAGATTCAAATCCATGCGAAACAAATGATTTAGCTTCAGATGAATGCGAAGTAGAAGGCTCAGCTTCAAATCCATGCGGCCCATATGATTTAGCTTTAAATACTTGCGATATAAGTGACATAGTTTCAAAAGGAGGCGAAACGAACGAGTTAGCTTCAAATCCATGCGAAACACATGATTTAGCTGCAAATCAATGTGATGTACAAGGTTTAGCTTCAAATCCATGCGATACACAAGATTTAGCTTCAAATCAATGCGATGTAGAAGGTTCAGCTTCAAATCCATGCGACACATATGATTTAGCTTCAAATACTTGCGATATAAGTGATATACCTTCAAAAGCTGGAGGAACAAACGAGGTGGCTTCAATTCCATGCGAAACAAATGATTTAGCTTCAAATCAATGCGAAGTAGAAGACGTAGCTTCAAATCCATGCGAAACAAATGGTTTAGCTACAAATACTTGTGATATAGATTATTTAGCTATAACTGCATGCGAAACTAACGAGTTAGTTTCAAATCCATGCGAAACATACGATTTATCTTCAAATCAATGCGATGTAGAAGGTTAGCTTCAAATCAATAAGAGGTAGATGGTTTAGCTTCAAATCAATAGAATATAGAAGGTTTAGCTTCAAATAAATGCGATGTAGAAGGTTTAGCTTCAAATCCATACGACACACATGATTTAGATTCAAATCAATTCGAAGGACAAGGCATAGATTCAAATCCATGCGAAACAAACGATTTAGCTTCAAATGAATGCGAAGTAGAAGGCTTGGCTTCAAATCCATGCAAAACAAATGGTTTAACTACAAATACTTGTGATATACATTATTTAGCTACAACTGCATGCGAAACGAACGAGTTAACTTCAAATCCATGCGATACACATGATTTAGCTTCAAATCAATGCGATGTAGAAGGTTTAGCTTCAAATCCATGCCATGCACAAGATTTAGCTTCATATCAATGCGATGTAGTAGGTTCAGCTTCAAATCCATGCGACACATATGATTTAGCTTCAAATACTTGCGATATAAGTGATATAGCTTCAAAAGCTGTAGGAACAAACGAGGTAGCTTCAATTCCATGCGAGACACATGATTTAGCTTCAAATCAATGCGATGTAGAAGGTTTGCTTCAAATCCATACGAAACACATGATTTAGCTTCAAATCAAATCGAAGTACAATGCTTAGATTCAAATCCATGCGAAACAAATGCTTTAGCTTCAAATCAATGCGAAGTAGAAGGCGTAGCTTCAAATCCATGCGAAACAAATGATTTAGCTTCAAATGAATGCGAAGTAGAAGGCTTGGCTTCAAATCCATGCAAAACAAATGGTTTAACTACAAATACTTGTGATAAACATTATTTAGCTACAACTGCATGCGAAACAAACGAGTTAACATCAAATCCATGCGATACACATGATTTAGCTTCAAATCAATGCGATGTAGAAGGTTTAGCTTCAAAACAATAAGAGGTAGAAGGTTTAGCTTCAAATCAATAGAATGTAGTTGGTTTAGCTTTAAATCAATGCGATGTAGAAGGTTTAGCTTCAAATCCATTCGAAACACAAGATTTAGCTTCAAATCAATTCGAAGGACAAGGCTTAGATTCAAATCCATGCGAAACACATGATTTAGCTGCAAATCAATGTGATGTAGAAGGTTTAGCTTCAAATCCATGCGATACACAAGATTTAGCTTCAAATTAATGCGATGTAGAAGGTTCAGCTTCAAATCCACGCGTCACATATGATTTAGCTTCAAATACTTGCGATATAAGTGATATAGCTTTGAAAGCTGGAGGAACAAACAAGGTTGCTTCAATTCCATGCGAAACACATGATTTAGCTTCAAATCAATGCGAAGTAGAAGGCGTAGCTTCAAATCCATGCAAAACAAATGGTTTAGCTACGAATACTTGTGATATACATTATTTAGCTACAACTGCATGCGAAACTAACGATTTAGCTTCAAATCCATGCGAAACACACGATTTATCTTCAAATCAATGCGATGTAGAAGGTTTAGCTTCAAATCAACAAGAGGTAGATGGTTTAGCTTCAAATCAGTAGAATATAGAAGGTTTAGCTTCAAATAAATGCGAAGTAGAAGGTTTAGATTCAAATCCATACGACACACATGATTTAGATTCAAATCAATTCGAAGGACAAGGCTTAGATTCAAATCCATGCGAAACAAATGATTTAGCTTCAAATGAATGCGAAGTAGAAGGCTTGGCTTCAAATCCATGCAAAACAAATGGTTTAACTACAAATACTTGTGATAAACATTATTTAGCTACAACTGCATGCGAAACAAACGAGTTAACATCAAATCCATGCGATACACATGATTTAGCTTCAAATCAATGCGATGTAGAAGGTTTCGCTTCAAATCCATGCCATACACAAGATTTAGCTTCAAATCAATGCGATGTAGTAGGTTCAGCTTCAAATCCATGCGACACATATGATTAAGCTTCAAATACTTGCGATATAAGTGATATAGCTTCAAAAGCTGTAGGAACAAACGAGCTAGCTTCAATTCCATGCGAGACACATGATTTAGCTTCAAATCAACGCGATGTAGAAGGTTCAGCTTCAAATCCATACGAAACACATGATTTAGCTTCAAATCAATTCGAAGTACAATGCTTAGATTCAAATCCATGCGAAACAAATGATTTAGCTTCAAATGAATGCGAAGTAGAAGGCTTAGCTTCAAATCCATGCAAAACAAATGGTTTAGCTACAAATGCTTGTGATATACATTATTTAGCTACGACTGCATGCGAAACAAACGAGTTAGCTTCAAATCCATGCTATATACATGCTTTAGCTTCAAATCAATGCGATGTGGAAAGTTAAGCTTCAAATCCATGCGATACACAAGATTTAGCTTCAAATCAATGCGATGTAGTAGGTTCAGCTTCAAATCCATGCGACACATATGATTTAGCTTCAAATACTTGCGATATAAGTGATATAGCTTCAAAAGCTGTAGGAACAAACGAGGTAGTTTCAATTCCATGCGAGACACATGATTTAGCTTCAAATCAATGCGATGTGGAAGGTTTAGCTTCAAATTCAAGCGTAACACATGATTTAGCTTCAAATACTTGCGATATAAGTGATATAGCTTCGAACACAGGCGAAACGATCGAGTTAGCTTCAAATCCATGCGAAACACATGACTCAGCTGCAAATCAATTCAATGTAGAAGGTTTAGCTTCACATCCATGAGAAACACATTATTTAGCTGCAAATCAGTGCGAAGTAGAAGGCTCGGGTTCAAATCAATGCAATTCAAATGGTTCATCTTCAAATACTTGTGAAAGACATGATTTAGCTTCAACTGCATGCGATACACATGATTTAGCTTCAAATCAATGCGATGTAGAAGGTTTAGATTCAAATCCATGCAAAACACGTGATTTATCTTCCAATTAATGCGAAGTAAAAGGCTTATCTTCAAATCCATGCGAATCAAATGGTTTAGCCACAAATCCTTGCGATATACGTTATTAAGATTTAACTGCATGTTAAACGAACGAGTTAGCTTCAAATCCATGCGAAACACATGATTCAGCTTCAAATCAACTCGAAGTACAAGGCTTAGATTCAAATCCATGCGAAACAAATGGTTTAGCTACAAATACTTGTGATATACGTAATTTAGATTTAACTGCATGCGCAACGAACGAGTTAGTTTCAAATCCATGCGATACACATGATTTAGCTTCAAATCAATGCGATGTAGAAGGTTTAGCTTCAAATCCATGACATACACAAGATTTAGCTTCAAATCAATGCGATGTAGTAGGTTCAGCTTCAAATCCATGAGACACATATGATTTAGCTTCAAATACTTGCGATATGAGTGATATAGCTTCAAAAGCTGTGGGAAGAAACGAGATAGTTTCAATTCCATGCGAGACACATGATTTAGCTTCAAATCAATGCGATGTAGAAGGTTCAGCTTCAAATCCATACGAAACACATGATTTAGCTTCAAATCAATTCGAAGTACAATGCTTAGATTCAAATCCTTGCGAAACAAATGATTTAGCTTCAAATGAATGCGAATTAGAAGGCTTAGCTACAAATCCATGCAAAACAAATCATTTAGCTTCAAACACTTGGGGTATAAGTGATATAGCATCAAATGCAGACTAATGAAACAAGTTAGCTACAAAATCCACGCGATATACATGATTTAGCTTCAAATACTTGCGATATTAGTGATGTAGGTTCAACTGCAGGCGAAACGAACGAGTTAACTTCAGATCCATGCGAAACACATGATTTAGCTTCAAATCAATTCGAAGTAGAAGGCTTAGCTTCAAATTCATGCGAAACAAATGGTTTAGCTACAAATACTTGTGATATACATTATTTAGCTACAACTGCATGCGAAACAAACGAGTTAGCATCAAATCCATGCGAAACACATGATTGAGCTTCAAATCAATGCGATGTAGATTTTTTGCTTCAAATCCATGCGATACACAAGATTTAGATTAAAATCAATGCGATGTAGTAGGTTCAGCTTCAAATCCATGCGATAAAAGTGATATAGCTTCAAAAGCAGGAGGAACAAACGAGGTAGCTTCAATTCCATGCGAAACAAATGATTTAGCTTCAAATCAATGCGAAGTAGAAGGCCTAGCTTCAAATCCATGCGAGACAAATGGTTTAGCTACAAATACTTGTGATATACATTATTTATCTACAACTGCATGCGAAACTAACGAGTTAGCTTCAAATCCATGCGAAACACACGATTTATATTCAAATCAATGCGATGTAGAAGGTTTAGCTTCAAGTCAATGCGATGTAGTAGGTTCAGCTTCAAATCCATGCGACACATATGATTTAGCTTCAAATACTTGCGCTATAAGAGATATAGTTTCAAAAGCTGTAGGAACAAACGAGGTAGCTTCAATTCCATGCGAGACACATGATTAAGCTTCAAATCAATGCGATGTAGAAGGTTTAGCTTCATATCCATACGAAACACATGATTTAGCTTCAAATCAATTCGAAGGACAAGGCTTAGATTCAAATCCATGCGAAACAAAAGATTTAGCTTCAAATAAATGCGAAGTAGAAGGCTTAGCTTAAAATCCATGCGAATGAAATGGTTTAGCTTCAAATACTTGTGATATACGTTATTTTGATTTAACTGCATGCGCAACAAACGAGATAGCTTCAAATCCATGCGAAACACATGATTTAGCTGCAAATCAATGCGATGTAGAAGGTTTAGCTTCAAATCCATGCGAAACAAATGATATAGCTTCAAACACTTGTGGTGTAAGTGATATCGCTTCAAATGAAGACTAATCAAACGAGTTTGCTTCAAAATCCACGCGATACACATGATTTAGCTTCAAATACTAGCGATATAAGTGATGTAGATTCAACTGCAGGCGTATCGAACGAGTTAGTTTCAAATCCATGCGAAACACATGATTTAGCTTCAAATCAATTCGAAGGACAAGGCTTAGATTCAAATCCATGCGAAACAAATGATTTAGCTTCAAATGAATGCGAAGTAGAAGGCTTAGCTTCAAATCCATGCAAAACAAATGCTTTAGCTACAAATACTTGTGATATACATTATTTAGCTACAACTACATGCGAAACAAACCAGTTAGCTTCAAATACATGCGATACACATGATTTAGCTTCAAATCAATGCGATGTAGAAGGTTTAGGTTCAAATCCATGCGAAACAAATGTAGTAGGTTCAGCTTCAAATCCATGCGACACATATGATTTAGCTTCAAATACTAGCGATATAAGTGATGTAGATTCAACTGCAGGTGTAACGAACGAGTTAGTTTCAAATCCATGCGAAACACATGATTTATCTTCAAATCAATTCGAAGGACAAGGCTTAGATTCAAATCCATGCGAAACAAATGATTTAGCTTCAAATGAATGCGAAGTAGAAGGCTTAGCTTCAAATCCATGCAAAACAAATGGTTTAGCTACAAATACTTGTGATATACATTATTTAGCTACAACTACATGCGAAACAAACGAGTTAGCTTCAAATCCATGCGATACACATGATTTAGCTTCAAATCAATGCGATGTAGAAGGTTTATGTTCAAATCCACGCGAAACAAATGATTTAGCTTCAAACACTTTGGGTATAAGTGATATAGCTTCAAATGCAGACTAATCAAACGAGTTAGCTTCAAAATCCACGCGATACACATGATTTAGCTTCAAATACTTGCGATATAAGTGATGTAGGTTCAACTGCAGGCGAAACGAACGAGTTAGCTTCAAATCCATGCGAAACACATGATTTAACTTCAAATGAATGTGATGTAGAAGGTTTACCTTCAAATCCATGCGATACACAAGATTTAGCTTCAAATCAATGCGATGTAGTAGGTTCAGCTTCAAATCCATGCGATATAAGTGATATAGCTTCAAAAGCAGGAGGAACAAACGAGTTAGCTTCAAATCCATGCGAAACACATGATTTAGCTGCAAATCAATGCGATGTAGAAGGTTTAGCTTCAAATCCATGCGAAGCAAATGATATAGCTTCAAACACTTGTGGTGTAAGTGATATATCTTCAAATGAAGACTAATCAAACGAGTTTGCTTCAAAATCCACGCGATACACATGATTTAGCTTCAAATACTAGCGATATAAGTGATGTAGATTCAACTGCAGGCGTATCGAACGAGTTAGTTTCAAATCCATGCGTAACACATGATTTAGCTTCAAATCAATTCGAAGGATAAGGCTTAGATTCAAATCCATGCGAAACAAATGATTTAGCTTCAAATGAATGCGAAGTAGAAGGCTTAGCTTCAAATCCATGCAAAACAAATGCTTTAGCTACAAATACTTGTGATATACATTATTTAGCTACAACTACATGCGAAACAAACGAGTTAGCTTCAAATACATGCGATACACATGATTTAGCTTCAAATGAATGCGATGTAGAAGGTTTAGCTTCAAATCCACGCGAAACAAATGAGTTAGCTTCAAACACTTGGGGTATAAGTGATATAGCTTCAAATGCAGACTAATCAAACGAGTTAGCTTCAAAATCCACGCGATACACATGATTTAGCTTCAAACACTTGCGATATAAGTGATGTAGATTCAACTGCAGGCTACACGAACGAGTTAGCTTCAAATCCATGCGAAACACATGATTTAGCTGCAAATCAATGTGATGTGAAAGGATTAGCTTCAAATCCATGCGATACACAAGATTTAGCTTCAAATAAATGCGATGTAGAAGGTTTAGCTTCAAATCCACGCGAAACAAATGAGTTAGCTTCAAACACTTGGGGTATAAGTGATATAGCTTCAAATGCAGACTAATCAAACGAGTTAGCTTCAAAATCCACGCGATACACATGATTTAGCTTCAATTACTTGCGATATAAGTGATGTAGTTTCAACTGCAGGCGAAACGAACGAGTTAGCTTCAAATCCATGCGAAACACATGATTTAGCTGCAAATAAATGTGATGTAGAAGGTTTAGCTTCAAATCCATGCGATACACAAGATTTAGCTTCAAATCAATGCGATGTAGTATGTTCAGCTTCGAATCCATGCGACACATATGATTTAGCTTCAAATACTTGCGATATAAGAGATATAGTTTCAAAAGCTGTAGGAACAAACGAGGTAGCTTCAAATCCATGCGAAACAAATGGTTTAGCTACAAATACTTGTGATATAAATTATTTAGCTACAACTGCATGCGAAACGAACGAGTTAGCTTCAAATCCATGCGATACACATGATTTAGCTTCAAATCAATGCGATGTGGAAGGTTTAGCTTCAAATCCATGCGATACACAAGATTTAGCTTCAAATCAATGCGATGTAGTATGTTCAGCTTCAAATCCATGCGACACATATGATTTAGCTTCAAATACTTGCGATATAAGAGATATAGTTTCAAAAGCTGTAGGAACAAACGAGGTAGCTTCAATTCCATGCGAGACACATGATTAAGCTCCAAATCAATGCGATGTAGAAGGTTTAGCTTCATATCCATACGAAACACATGATTTAGCTTCAAATCAATTCGAAGGACAAGGCTTAGATTCAAATCCATGCGAAACAAAAGATTTAGCTTCAAATAAATGCGAAGTAGAAGGCTTAGCTTAAAATCCATGCGAATGAAATGGTTTAGCTTCAAATACTTGTGATATACGTTATTTTGATTTTACTGCATGCGCAACAAACGAGTTAGCTTCAAATCCATGCGAAACACATGATTTAGCTGCGAATCAATGCGATGTAGAAGGTTTAGCTTCAAATCCATGCGAAACCAATGATATAGCTTCAAACACTTGTGGTGTAAGTGATATAGCTTCACATGAAGACTAATCAAACGAGTTAGCTTCAAAATCCACGAGATACACATGATTTAGCATCAAATACTAGCGATACAAGTGATGTAGATTCAACTGCAGGTGTATCGAACGAGTTAGTTTCAAATCCATGCGAAACACATGATTTATCTTCAAATCAATTCGAAGGACAAGGCTTAGATTCAAATCCATGCGAAACAAATGATTTAGCTTCAAATGAATGCGAAGCAGAAGGCTTAGCTTCAAATCCATGCAAAACAAATGGTTTAGCTACAAATACTTGTGATATACATTATTTAGCTACAACTACATGCGAAACAAACGAGTTAGCTTCAAATCCATGCGATACACATGATTTAGCTTCAAATCAATGCGATGTAGAAGGTTTAGGTTCAAATCCATGCGAAACAAATGTAGTAGGTTCAGCTTCAAATCCATGCGACACATATGATTTAGCTTCAAATACTTGCGATATAAGTGATATAGCTTCAAAAGCAGGAGGAACAAACGAGGTAGCTTCAATTCCATTGCGAAATAAATGAGTTCACCATCAAATACTTGCGATATAAATAAAATAGCTTCAAATCCATGCAAAACAAATGATTTAGCACAGGA
>NW_027477462.1:0-71682 GCF_051020955.1 Megalopta genalis
GATTCTAGCTTCAAATCCGAGCGAATCAAATGATTTATCTTCAAATACTTGCGATATAAGTGATATTGCTTCAAATGCAGGCGAATCGAACGAGTTAGCTTCAAATCCATGCGAAACACATGATGTAGCTTCAAATCAATGCGATGTTGAAGGTTTAGCTTACAATCCACGCGAAACAAATGGTTTAGCTTCAAATACTTGCGATATAAGTGATATTGCTTCAAATGCAGGCGAAACGAACGAGTTAGCTTCAAATCCATGCCAAACACATGATGTAGCTTCAAATCAATGCGATGTTGATGGTTTAGCTTCAAATCCACGCGAAACAAATGATTTAGCTTCAAATACTTGCGATATAAGTGATAAAGTTTCAACTGCTGGCGAAATAATCGTGTTAGCTTCAAATCCATGTGAAACGTATGATATAGCTTCAAATCAATGCGATGTAGACGGCTTGGCTTCAGATCCATGCGAAACTAATGATTTAGCTTGAAATCAACGCGATGTAGAAGGTGTAGCTTCAAATCCATGTGTAGCAAGTGATTTAACTTCAAATACTTGCGATCTAAGTGGTCTAGCATCAAATGCTTGCGAAATAATCGAGTTAGCTTCAAATCCATGCGAAACACATGATGTAACTTCAAATCAATGCGATCTATAAGGTTTAGCTTCAAATCCATGCGAAACAAATGATTTAGCTTCAAATACTTGCGATATAAGTGATATAGCATCAAATGCTGGCGAAATAAACGAGCTAGCTTCAAATAGATGCGAAACACATGATGTAGCTTCAAATCAATGCGATGTAGATTGTTTAGCTTCAAATCCATGCGAAACAAATGATTTAGCTTCAAATACTTGCGATATAAGTAATATAGCTTCAAATGGTGGCGAAATAATCGAGTTAGCTTCAAATCCAAGCGAAACACTTGATGTAGCTTCAAATCAATGCGATGTAAAAGGATTAGCTTCAAATCCATGCGAAACACATGATGTAACTTCAAATCAATGCGAAGTATAAGGTTTAGCTTCTAATCCAAGCGAAACAAATGATTTAGCTTCCAATACTTGCGATATAAGTGATATAGCTTCAAATGCTGACGAAATAAACGAGCTAGCTTCAAATAGATGCGAAACACATGATGTAGCTTCAAATCAATGCGATGTAGAAGGTTTAGTTTCAAATTCGAGCGAATCAAATGATTTATCTCCAAATACTTGCGATATAACTGATATTGCTTCAAATGCAGGCGAAACGAACGAGTTAGCTTCAAATCCATGCGAAACACATGATGTAGCTTCAAATCAATACGATGTAGAAGGTTTGGCTTCAGATCCATGCGAAACAAATGATTTAGCTTCAAATACTTGCGATATAAGTGATATAGATTTTAATACTGGCGAAATAACCGAGTTAGCTTCAAATCCATGCGAAACACATGATGTAGCTTCAAATCAACGCGATGTTGAAGGTTTAGCTTCAAATCCATGTGTAGCAGGTGATTTAACTTCAAATACTTGCGATATAAGCGGTCTAGCATCAAATGCTGGCGAAATAACCGAGATAGCTTCAAATCCATGCGAAACACATGATGTAGCTTCAAATCAATGCGATGTGGAAGGTTTAGCTTCAGATCCATGCGAAACAAATGATTTAGCTTCAAATATTTGCGATATAAGTGATAGTGCTTCAAATTCTGGCGAAATGGAAGAGTTAGCTTCAAATCCATGCGAAACAATTTATGTAGCTTCAAATCAATGCGATGTAGCTGGGTTATATTCAAATCCATGCGAAACAAATGATTTAGCTTCAAATACTTGCGATTTAAGTGATATAGCTTCAAATGCTGGCGAAATAATCGAGTTAGCTTCAAATCCAAGCGAAACACATGATGTAGCTTCAAATCAATGCGATGTAGAAGGATTAGCTTCAAATCCAGACGAAACGAATGATTTAGCTTCAAATACTTGTCAAACAAACGAGTTAGCTTCAAATCCATGAGAAACACATGATGTAGCTTCAAATCAATGCGATGTAGAAGGTTTAGATTCAAATCCATACGAATCAAATGATTTAGCTTCAAATACTTGCGATATCTGCGATATTGCTTCAAATGCAGGCGAAACGTACGAGTTAACTTTCTAATACATGCGAAACACATGATGTAGCTTCAAGTCAATGCGATGTAGAAGGTTTAGCTCCAAATCCATGCGAATCAAATGATTTAGTTTCAAATACTTGCGATACAAGTGATATAGCTTCAAATGCTGTCGAAATAAAAGAGTTAGCAACAAATCCATGCGAAACACATGATGTAGCTTCAAATCAACGCGATGTAGAAGGTGTAGCTTCAAATCCATGCGAATCAACTGATTTAGCTTCAAATACTTGCAATATAAGTGATATTGCTTCAAATGCAGCCGAAACGAACGCTTTAGCTTCAAATCCATGCGAATCACATAATTTAGCTTCAAATTCATGCGAAACACATGGTTCAGCTTCAAATTCATGCGAAACAAATGATTTAGTTTCAAATACTTGCGATATAAGTGATATAGCTTCAAATGCTGGCGAAATAATCGAGTTACCTTCAAATCCATGCGAAACATATGATGTAGCTTCAAATCAATGCGATGTAGAAGGTTTGGCTTCAGACCAATGCGAAACAAATGATTTAGCTTCAAATACTTGCGATATAAGTGATATAGCTTCAAATGCTGGCGAAATAAACGAGTTAGCTTCAAATCCATGCGAAACACATGATGTAGCTTCAAATCAATGAGATGTAGATTGTTTAGCTTCAAATCCATGCGAAACAAATGATTTAGCTTCAAATATTTGCGATAAAAGTGATATAGCTTCAAATTCTGGCGAAATAACCGAGTTAGCTTCAAATGCATGCGAAACACATAATGTAGCTTCAAATCAATGCGATGTAGAAGGTTTAGCTTCAAATCCATGCGAATCAAATGATTTAGTTTCAAATACTTGCGATATCAGCGATATTGCTTCAAATGCAGGCGAAACGAACGAGTTAACTTTCTAATACATGCGAAACACATGATGTAGCTTCAAGTCAATGCGATGTAGAAGATTTAGCTTCAAATCTATGCGAATCAAATGATTTAGTTTCAAATACTTGCGATATAAGTGATATAGCTTCAAATGCTGTCGAAATAAAAGAGTTAGCTACAAATCCATGCGAAACACATGATGTAGCTTCAAATCAACGCGATGTAGAAGGTGTAGCTTCAAATCCATGCGAATCAAATGATTTAGCTTCAAATACTTGCGATATCAGTAATATAGCTTCAAATGCTGGCGAAATAATCGAGTTAGCTTCAAATCCATGCGAAACACATGATGTAGCTTCAAATCAACGCGATGTTGAAGGTTTAGCTTCAAATCCATGCGAATCAAATGATTTAGCTTCAAATACTTGCGATATCAGCGATATTGCTTCAAATGCAGGCGAAACGAACGAGTTAATTTTCTAATCCATGCGAAACACATGATGTAGCTTCAAGTCAATGCCATGTAGAAGGTTTAGCTTCAAATCCATTCGAAACAAATGATTTAGCTTCAAATACTTGCGATATAAGTGATATTGCTTCAAATGCAGCCGAAACGAACGCTTTAGCTTCAAATCCATGCGAATCACATAACTTAGCTTCAAATTCATGTGAAACACATGGTTTAGCTTCAAATTCATGCGAAACAAATGATTTAGCTTCAAATACTTGCGATATAAGTGATATAGCTTCAAATGCTGGCGAAATAAACGAGTTAGCTTCAAATCCATGCGAAACATATGATGTAGCTTCAAATCAATGCGATGTAGATTGTTTAGCTTCAAATCCATGCGAAACTAATGATTTAGCTTCAAATATTTGCGATAAAAGTGATATAGCTTCAATTTCTGGCGAAATAACCGAGTTAGCTTCAAATGCATGCGAAACGCATAATGTAGCTTCATATCAATGCGATGTAGAAGGTTTAGCTTCAAATCCATGCGAATCAAATGATTTAGCTTCAAATACTTGCGATATCAGCGATATTGCTTCAAATGCAGGCGAAGCGAAAGAGTTAACTTTCTAATACATGCGAAACACATGATGTAGCTTCAAGTCAATGCGATGTAGAAGGTTTAGCTCCAAATCCATGCGAATCAAATGATTTAGTTTCAAATACTTGCGATATAAGTGATATAGCTTCAAATGCTGTCGAAATGAAAGAGTTAGCAACAAATCCATGCGAAAAACATGATGTAGCTTCAAATCAACGCGATGTAGAAGGTGTAGCTTCAAATCCATGCGAATCAACTGATTTAGCTTCAAATACTTGCGATATAAGTGATATTGCTTCAAATGCAGCCGAAACGAACGCTTTAGCTTCAAATCCATGCGAAACACATGATGTAGCTTCAAATCAACGCGATGTTGAAGGTTCAGCTTCAAATCCATGTGTAGCAGGTGATTTAACTTCAAATACTTGCGATATAAGTGGTCTAGCATCAAATGCTGGCGAAATAATCGAGATAGCTTCAAATCCATGCGAAACACATGATGTAGCTTCAAATCAATGCGATGTGGAAGGTTTAGCTTCAGATCGATGCGAAACAAATGATTTATCTTCAAATATATAAGTGATATAGCTTCAAATTCTGGCGAAATAACCGAGTTAGCTTCAAATCCAAGCGAAACACATTATGTAGTTTCAAATCAATGCGATGTAGAAGGATTAGCTTCAAATCCAGGCGAAACAAATGATTTAGCTTCAAATACTTGTCAAACAAACGAGTTAGCTTCAAATCCATGCGAAACACATGATGTAGCTTCAAATCAATGCGATGTAGATTGTTTAGCTTCAAATCCAAGCGAATCAAATGATTTAGCTTCAAATACTTGCGATATAAGTGATATTGCTTCAAATGCAGGCGAAATGGAAGTGTTAGATTCAAATCCATGCGAAACAATTTATGTAGCTTCAAATCAATGCGATGTAGCTGGGTTATATTCAAATCCATGCCAAACAAATGATTTAGCTTCAAATACTTGCGATATAAGTGATATAGCTTCAAATGCTAGCGAAATAATCGAGTTAGCTTCAAATCCAAGCGAAACACATGATGTAGCTTCAAATCAATGCGATGTAGAAGGATTAGCTTCAAATCCAGACGAAACAAATGATTTAGCTTCAAATACTTGTCAAACAAACGAGTTAGCTTCAAATCCATGAGAAACACATGATGTAGCTTCAAATCAATGCGATGTAGAAGGTTTAGCTTCAAATCCATACGAATGAAATGATTTAGCTTCAAATAGTTGCGATATCAGTGATATTGATTCAAATGCAGGCGAAACGAACGAGTTAATTTTCTAATCCATGCGAAACACATGATGTAGCTTCAAGTCAATGCCATGTAGAAGGTTTAGCTTCAAATCCATTCGAAACAAATGATTTAGCTTCAAATACTTGCGATATAAGTGATATTGCTTCAAATGCAGCCGAAACGAACGCTTTAGCTTCAAATCCATGCGAATCACATAACTTAGCTTCAAATTCATGTGAAACACATGGTTTAGCTTCAAATTCATGCGAAACAAATAATTTAGATTCAAATACTTGCGATATAAGTGATATTGCTTCAAATGCAGTCGAAATAACCGAGTTAGCTTCAAATGCATGCGAAACACATGATGTAGCTTCAAATCAATGCGATGTAGAAGGTTTAGCTTCAAATCCATGCGAATCAAATGATTTAGCTTCAAATACTTGCGATATCAGCGATATTGCTTCAAATGCAGGCGAAACGAACGAGTTAACTTTCTAATACATGCGAAACACATGATGTAGCTTCAAGTCAATGCGATGTAGAAGGTTTATCTTCAAATCCATGCGAATCAAATGATTTAGCTTCAAATACTTGCGATATGAGTGATATAGCTTCAAATGCTGGCGAAATAATCGAGTTAACTTTCTAATACATGCGAAACACATGATGTAGCTTCAAGTCAATGCGATGTAGAAGGTTTAGCTTCAAATCCATGCGAATCAAATGATTTAGCTTCAAATACTTGCGATATCAGCGATATTGCTTCAAATGCAGGCGAAACGAACGAGTTAACTTTCTAATACATGCGAAACACATGATGTAGCTTCAAATCAATGCGATGTAGAAGGTTTAGCTTCAAATCCATACGAATGAAATGATTTAGCTTCAAATAGTTGCGATATCAGTGATATTGATTCAAATGCAGGCGAAACGAACGAGTTAATTTTCTAATCCAAGCGAAACACATTATGTAGCTTCAAATAAATGCGATGTAGAAGGATTAGCTTCAAATCCAGGCGAAACAAATGATTTGGCTTCAAATACTTGTCAAACAAACGAGTTAGCTTCAAATCCATCCGAAACACATGATGTAGCTTCAAATCAATGCGATGTAGATTGTTTAGCTTCAAATCCATGCGAATCAAATGATTTAGCTTCAAATAATTGCGATATAAGTGATATTGCTTCAAATGCAGGCGAAATGGAAGAGTTAGCTTCAAATCCATGCGAAACAATTGATGTAGCTTCAAATCAATGCGATGTTGAAGGTTTAGCTTCAATTCCACGCGAAACAAATGATTTGACTTCAAATACTTGCGATATAAGTGATATAGTTTCAAATGCTGGCGAAATAATCGAGTTAGCTGCAAATCCATGCGAAACATATGATGTAGCTTCAAATCAATGCTATGTAGAAGGTTTGGCTTCAAATCCATGCGAAACAAATGATTTAGCTTCAAATACTTGCGATATAAGTGATATAGCTTCAAATGCTGGCGAAATAATCGAGTTAGCTTCAAATCCAACCGAAACACATTATGTAGCTTCAAATCAATGCGATGTAGAAGCATTAGCTTCAAATCCAGGCGAAACAAATGATTTAGCTTCAAATACTTGTCAAACAAACGAGTTAGCTTCAAATCCATGCGAAACACATGATATAGCTTCAAATCAATGCGATGTAGATTGTTTAGCTTCAAATCCATGCGAGTCAAATGATTTAGCTTCAAATACTTGCGATATAAGTTCTATTGCTTCAAATGCAGGCGAAATGAAAGTGTTAGCTTCAAATCCATGCGAAACAATTGTTGTAGCTTCAAATCAATGCGATGTTGAAGATTTAGCTTCAAATCCTCGCGAAAATAATGATTTAGCTTCAAATATTTGCGATATAAGTGATATAGCTTCAAATTCTGGCGATATAACCGAGTTAGATTCAAATGCATGCGAAACACATGATGTAGCTTCAAATCAATGCGATGTAGAAGGTTTACCTTCAAATCCATGCGAATCAAATGATTTAGCTTCAAATACTTGCGATATCAGTGATATTGCTTCAAATGCAGGCGAAACGAACGAGTTAATTTTCTAATCCATGCGAAACACATGATGTAGCTTCAAGTCAATGCGATGTAGAAGGTTTAGCTTCAAATCCATGCCAATCAAATGATTTAGCTTCAAATACTTGCGATATAAGTGATATTACTACAAATGCAGTCGAAATAATCGAGATAGCTTCAAATCCATGCGAAACACATGATATACCTTCATATCAATGCGATGTAGATTGTTTAGCTTCCAATCCATGCGAAACAAATGATTTATCTTCAAATACTTGCGATATAAGTGATATAGTTTCAAATGCTGGGGAAATAATCGAGTTAGCTTCAAATCCATGCGAAACATATGATGTAGCTTCAAATCAATGCGATGTAGAAGGTTTGGCTTCAGATCCATGCGAAACAAATGATTTACCTTCAAATACTTGCGATATAAGTGATATAGCTTCAAATGCTGGCGAAATAAACGAGTTAGCAACAAATCCATACGAAACATATGATGTAGCTTGCAATCAATGCGATGTAGCTGGGTTAGATTCAAATCCATGCGAAACAATTGATTTAGCTTCAAATACTTGCGATATAAGTTATATAGCTTCAAATGCTGGCGAAATAAACGAGTTAGCTTCAAATCCATGCGAAACACATGATGTAGCTTCAAATCAATGCGATGTAGATTGTTTAGCTTCAAATCCATGCGAATCAAATGATTTAGCTTCAAATACTTGCGATATAAGTGATATTGCTTCAAATGCAGGCGAAATGGAAGAGTTAGCTTCAAATCCATGCGAAACAATTGATGTAGCTTCAAATCAATGCGATGTTGAAGATTTAGCTTCAAATCCTAGCGAAAATAATGATTTAGCTTCAAATACTTGCGATTTAAGTGATATAGCTTCAAATGCTGGCGAAATAATCGAGTTAGCTTCAAATCCAAGCGAAACACATGATGTAGCTTCAAATCAATGCGATGTAGAAGGATTAGCTTCAAATCCAGACGAAACGAATGATTTAGCTTCAAATACTTGTCAAACAAACGAGTTAGCTTCAAATCCATGAGAAACACATGATGTAGCTTCAAATCAATGCGATGTAGAAGGTTTAGATTCAAATCCATACGAATCAAATGATTTAGCTTCAAATACTTGCGATATCTGCGATATTGCTTCAAATGCAGGCGAAACGTACGAGTTAACTTTCTAATACATGCGAAACACATGATGTAGCTTCAAGTCAATGCGATGTAGAAGGTTTAGCTCCAAATCCATGCGAATCAAATGATTTAGTTTCAAATACTTGCGATACAAGTGATATAGCTTCAAATGCTGTCGAAATAAAAGAGTTAGCAACAAATCCATGCGAAACACATGATGTAGCTTCAAATCAACGCGATGTAGAAGGTGTAGCTTCAAATCCATGCGAATCAACTGATTTAGCTTCAAATACTTGCAATATAAGTGATATTGCTTCAAATGCAGCCGAAACGAACGCTTTAGCTTCAAATCCATGCGAATCACATAATTTAGCTTCAAATTCATGCGAAACACATGGTTCAGCTTCAAATTCATGCGAAACAAATGATTTAGTTTCAAATACTTGCGATATAAGTGATATAGCTTCAAATGCTGGCGAAATAATCGAGTTACCTTCAAATCCATGCGAAACATATGATGTAGCTTCAAATCAATGCGATGTAGAAGGTTTGGCTTCAGACCAATGCGAAACAAATGATTTAGCTTCAAATACTTGCGATATAAGTGATATAGCTTCAAATGCTGGCGAAATAAACGAGTTAGCTTCAAATCCATGCGAAACACATGATGTAGCTTCAAATCAATGAGATGTAGATTGTTTAGCTTCAAATCCATGCGAAACAAATGATTTAGCTTCAAATATTTGCGATAAAAGTGATATAGCTTCAAATTCTGGCGAAATAACCGAGTTAGCTTCAAATGCATGCGAAACACATAATGTAGCTTCAAATCAATGCGATGTAGAAGGTTTAGCTTCAAATCCATGCGAATCAAATGATTTAGTTTCAAATACTTGCGATATCAGCGATATTGCTTCAAATGCAGGCGAAACGAACGAGTTAACTTTCTAATACATGCGAAACACATGATGTAGCTTCAAGTCAATGCGATGTAGAAGATTTAGCTTCAAATCTATGCGAATCAAATGATTTAGTTTCAAATACTTGCGATATAAGTGATATAGCTTCAAATGCTGTCGAAATAAAAGAGTTAGCTACAAATCCATGCGAAACACATGATGTAGCTTCAAATCAACGCGATGTAGAAGGTGTAGCTTCAAATCCATGCGAATCAAATGATTTAGCTTCAAATACTTGCGATATCAGTAATATAGCTTCAAATGCTGGCGAAATAATCGAGTTAGCTTCAAATCCATGCGAAACACATGATGTAGCTTCAAATCAACGCGATGTTGAAGGTTTAGCTTCAAATCCATGCGAATCAAATGATTTAGCTTCAAATACTTGCGATATCAGCGATATTGCTTCAAATGCAGGCGAAACGAACGAGTTAATTTTCTAATCCATGCGAAACACATGATGTAGCTTCAAGTCAATGCCATGTAGAAGGTTTAGCTTCAAATCCATTCGAAACAAATGATTTAGCTTCAAATACTTGCGATATAAGTGTTATGGCTTCAAATGCAGCCGAAACGAACGCTTTAGCTTCAAATCCATGCGAATCACATAACTTAGCTTCAAATTCATGTGAAACACATGGTTTAGCTTCAAATTCATGCGAAACAAATGATTTAGCTTCAAATACTTGCGATATAAGTGATATAGCTTCAAATGCTGGCGAAATAAACGAGTTAGCTTCAAATCCATGCGAAACATATGATGTAGCTTCAAATCAATGCGATGTAGATTGTTTAGCTTCAAATCCATGCGAAACTAATGATTTAGCTTCAAATATTTGCGATAAAAGTGATATAGCTTCAATTTCTGGCGAAATAACCGAGTTAGCTTCAAATGCATGCGAAACGCATAATGTAGCTTCATATCAATGCGATGTAGAAGGTTTAGCTTCAAATCCATGCGAATCAAATGATTTAGCTTCAAATACTTGCGATATCAGCGATATTGCTTCAAATGCAGGCGAAGCGAAAGAGTTAACTTTCTAATACATGCGAAACACATGATGTAGCTTCAAGTCAATGCGATGTAGAAGGTTTAGCTCCAAATCCATGCGAATCAAATGATTTAGTTTCAAATACTTGCGATATAAGTGATATAGCTTCAAATGCTGTCGAAATGAAAGAGTTAGCAACAAATCCATGCGAAAAACATGATGTAGCTTCAAATCAACGCGATGTAGAAGGTGTAGCTTCAAATCCATGCGAATCAACTGATTTAGCTTCAAATACTTGCGATATAAGTGATATTGCTTCAAATGCAGCCGAAACGAACGCTTTAGCTTCAAATCCATGCGAAACACATGATGTAGCTTCAAATCAACGCGATGTTGAAGGTTCAGCTTCAAATCCATGTGTAGCAGGTGATTTAACTTCAAATACTTGCGATATAAGTGGTCTAGCATCAAATGCTGGCGAAATAATCGAGATAGCTTCAAATCCATGCGAAACACATGATGTAGCTTCAAATCAATGCGATGTGGAAGGTTTAGCTTCAGATCGATGCGAAACAAATGATTTATCTTCAAATATATAAGTGATATAGCTTCAAATTCTGGCGAAATAACCGAGTTAGCTTCAAATCCAAGCGAAACACATTATGTAGTTTCAAATCAATGCGATGTAGAAGGATTAGCTTCAAATCCAGGCGAAACAAATGATTTAGCTTCAAATACTTGTCAAACAAACGAGTTAGCTTCAAATCCATGCGAAACACATGATGTAGCTTCAAATCAATGCGATGTAGATTGTTTAGCTTCAAATCCAAGCGAATCAAATGATTTAGCTTCAAATACTTGCGATATAAGTGATATTGCTTCAAATGCAGGCGAAATGGAAGTGTTAGATTCAAATCCATGCGAAACAATTTATGTAGCTTCAAATCAATGCGATGTAGCTGGGTTATATTCAAATCCATGCCAAACAAATGATTTAGCTTCAAATACTTGCGATATAAGTGATATAGCTTCAAATGCTAGCGAAATAATCGAGTTAGCTTCAAATCCAAGCGAAACACATGATGTAGCTTCAAATCAATGCGATGTAGAAGGATTAGCTTCAAATCCAGACGAAACAAATGATTTAGCTTCAAATACTTGTCAAACAAACGAGTTAGCTTCAAATCCATGAGAAACACATGATGTAGCTTCAAATCAATGCGATGTAGAAGGTTTAGCTTCAAATCCATACGAATGAAATGATTTAGCTTCAAATAGTTGCGATATCAGTGATATTGATTCAAATGCAGGCGAAACGAACGAGTTAATTTTCTAATCCATGCGAAACACATGATGTAGCTTCAAGTCAATGCCATGTAGAAGGTTTAGCTTCAAATCCATTCGAAACAAATGATTTAGCTTCAAATACTTGCGATAAAAGTGATATAGCTTCAATTTCTGGCGAAATAACCGAGTTAGCTTCAAATGCATGCGAAACGCATAATGTAGCTTCATATCAATGCGATGTAGAAGGTTTAGCTTCAAATCCATGCGAATCAAATGATTTAGCTTCAAATACTTGCGATATCAGCGATATTGCTTCAAATGCAGGCGAAGCGAAAGAGTTAACTTTCTAATACATGCGAAACACATGATGTAGCTTCAAGTCAATGCGATGTAGAAGGTTTAGCTCCAAATCCATGCGAATCAAATGATTTAGTTTCAAATACTTGCGATATAAGTGATATAGCTTCAAATGCTGTCGAAATGAAAGAGTTAGCTTCAAATGCATGCGAAACACATGATGTAGCTTCAAATCAATGCGATGTAGAAGGTTTAGCTTCAAATCCATGCGAATCAAATGATTTAGCTTCAAATACTTGCGATATCAGCGATATTGCTTCAAATGCAGGCGAAACGAACGAGTTAACTTTCTAATACATGCGAAACACATGATGTAGCTTCAAGTCAATGCGATGTAGAAGGTTTATCTTCAAATCCATGCGAATCAAATGATTTAGCTTCAAATACTTGCGATATGAGTGATATAGCTTCAAATGCTGGCGAAATAATCGAGTTAACTTTCTAATACATGCGAAACACATGATGTAGCTTCAAGTCAATGCGATGTAGAAGGTTTAGCTTCAAATCCATGCGAATCAAATGATTTAGCTTCAAATACTTGCGATATCAGCGATATTGCTTCAAATGCAGGCGAAACGAACGAGTTAACTTTCTAATACATGCGAAACACATGATGTAGCTTCAAATCAATGCGATGTAGAAGGTTTAGCTTCAAATCCATACGAATGAAATGATTTAGCTTCAAATAGTTGCGATATCAGTGATATTGATTCAAATGCAGGCGAAACGAACGAGTTAATTTTCTAATCCAAGCGAAACACATTATGTAGCTTCAAATAAATGCGATGTAGAAGGATTAGCTTCAAATCCATGCGAATCAAATGATTTAGCTTCAAATACTTGCGATATCAGTAATATAGCTTCAAATGCTGGCGAAATAATCGAGTTAGCTTCAAATCCATGCGAAACACATGATGTAGCTTCAAATCAACGCGATGTTGAAGGTTTAGCTTCAAATCCATGCGAATCAAATGATTTAGCTTCAAATACTTGCGATATCAGCGATATTGCTTCAAATGCAGGCGAAACGAACGAGTTAATTTTCTAATCCATGCGAAACACATGATGTAGCTTCAAGTCAATGCCATGTAGAAGGTTTAGCTTCAAATCCATTCGAAACAAATGATTTAGCTTCAAATACTTGCGATATAAGTGTTATGGCTTCAAATGCAGCCGAAACGAACGCTTTAGCTTCAAATCCATGCGAATCACATAACTTAGCTTCAAATTCATGTGAAACACATGGTTTAGCTTCAAATTCATGCGAAACAAATGATTTAGCTTCAAATACTTGCGATATAAGTGATATAGCTTCAAATGCTGGCGAAATAAACGAGTTAGCTTCAAATCCATGCGAAACATATGATGTAGCTTCAAATCAATGCGATGTAGATTGTTTAGCTTCAAATCCATGCGAAACTAATGATTTAGCTTCAAATATTTGCGATAAAAGTGATATAGCTTCAATTTCTGGCGAAATAACCGAGTTAGCTTCAAATGCATGCGAAACGCATAATGTAGCTTCATATCAATGCGATGTAGAAGGTTTAGCTTCAAATCCATGCGAATCAAATGATTTAGCTTCAAATACTTGCGATATCAGCGATATTGCTTCAAATGCAGGCGAAGCGAAAGAGTTAACTTTCTAATACATGCGAAACACATGATGTAGCTTCAAGTCAATGCGATGTAGAAGGTTTAGCTCCAAATCCATGCGAATCAAATGATTTAGTTTCAAATACTTGCGATATAAGTGATATAGCTTCAAATGCTGTCGAAATGAAAGAGTTAGCAACAAATCCATGCGAAAAACATGATGTAGCTTCAAATCAACGCGATGTAGAAGGTGTAGCTTCAAATCCATGCGAATCAACTGATTTAGCTTCAAATACTTGCGATATAAGTGATATTGCTTCAAATGCAGCCGAAACGAACGCTTTAGCTTCAAATCCATGCGAAACACATGATGTAGCTTCAAATCAACGCGATGTTGAAGGTTCAGCTTCAAATCCATGTGTAGCAGGTGATTTAACTTCAAATACTTGCGATATAAGTGGTCTAGCATCAAATGCTGCCGAAATAATCGAGATAGCTTCAAATCCATGCGAAACACATGATGTAGCTTCAAATCAATGCGATGTGGAAGGTTTAGCTTCAGATCGATGCGAAACAAATGATTTATCTTCAAATATATAAGTGATATAGCTTCAAATTCTGGCGAAATAACCGAGTTAGCTTCAAATCCAAGCGAAACACATTATGTAGTTTCAAATCAATGCGATGTAGAAGGATTAGCTTCAAATCCAGGCGAAACAAATGATTTAGCTTCAAATACTTGTCAAACAAACGAGTTAGCTTCAAATCCATGCGAAACACATGATGTAGCTTCAAATCAATGCGATGTAGATTGTTTAGCTTCAAATCCAAGCGAATCAAATGATTTAGCTTCAAATACTTGCGATATAAGTGATATTGCTTCAAATGCAGGCGAAATGGAAGTGTTAGATTCAAATCCATGCGAAACAATTTATGTAGCTTCAAATCAATGCGATGTAGCTGGGTTATATTCAAATCCATGCCAAACAAATGATTTAGCTTCAAATACTTGCGATATAAGTGATATAGCTTCAAATGCTAGCGAAATAATCGAGTTAGCTTCAAATCCAAGCGAAACACATGATGTAGCTTCAAATCAATGCGATGTAGAAGGATTAGCTTCAAATCCAGACGAAACAAATGATTTAGCTTCAAATACTTGTCAAACAAACGAGTTAGCTTCAAATCCATGAGAAACACATGATGTAGCTTCAAATCAATGCGATGTAGAAGGTTTAGCTTCAAATCCATACGAATGAAATGATTTAGCTTCAAATAGTTGCGATATCAGTGATATTGATTCAAATGCAGGCGAAACGAACGAGTTAATTTTCTAATCCATGCGAAACACATGATGTAGCTTCAAGTCAATGCCATGTAGAAGGTTTAGCTTCAAATCCATTCGAAACAAATGATTTAGCTTCAAATACTTGCGATATAAGTGATATTGCTTCAAATGCAGCCGAAACGAACGCTTTAGCTTCAAATCCATGCGAATCACATAACTTAGCTTCAAATTCATGTGAAACACATGGTTTAGCTTCAAATTCATGCGAAACAAATAATTTAGATTCAAATACTTGCGATATAAGTGATATTGCTTCAAATGCAGTCGAAATAACCGAGTTAGCTTCAAATGCATGCGAAACACATGATGTAGCTTCAAATCAATGCGATGTAGAAGGTTTAGCTTCAAATCCATGCGAATCAAATGATTTAGCTTCAAATACTTGCGATATCAGCGATATTGCTTCAAATGCAGGCGAAACGAACGAGTTAACTTTCTAATACATGCGAAACACATGATGTAGCTTCAAGTCAATGCGATGTAGAAGGTTTATCTTCAAATCCATGCGAATCAAATGATTTAGCTTCAAATACTTGCGATATGAGTGATATAGCTTCAAATGCTGGCGAAATAATCGAGTTAACTTTCTAATACATGCGAAACACATGATGTAGCTTCAAGTCAATGCGATGTAGAAGGTTTAGCTTCAAATCCATGCGAATCAAATGATTTAGCTTCAAATACTTGCGATATCAGCGATATTGCTTCAAATGCAGGCGAAACGAACGAGTTAACTTTCTAATACATGCGAAACACATGATGTAGCTTCAAATCAATGCGATGTAGAAGGTTTAGCTTCAAATCCATACGAATGAAATGATTTAGCTTCAAATAGTTGCGATATCAGTGATATTGATTCAAATGCAGGCGAAACGAACGAGTTAATTTTCTAATCCAAGCGAAACACATTATGTAGCTTCAAATAAATGCGATGTAGAAGGATTAGCTTCAAATCCAGGCGAAACAAATGATTTGGCTTCAAATACTTGTCAAACAAACGAGTTAGCTTCAAATCCATCCGAAACACATGATGTAGCTTCAAATCAATGCGATGTAGATTGTTTAGCTTCAAATCCATGCGAATCAAATGATTTAGCTTCAAATAATTGCGATATAAGTGATATTGCTTCAAATGCAGGCGAAATGGAAGAGTTAGCTTCAAATCCATGCGAAACAATTGATGTAGCTTCAAATCAATGCGATGTTGAAGGTTTAGCTTCAATTCCACGCGAAACAAATGATTTGACTTCAAATACTTGCGATATAAGTGATATAGTTTCAAATGCTGGCGAAATAATCGAGTTAGCTGCAAATCCATGCGAAACATATGATGTAGCTTCAAATCAATGCTATGTAGAAGGTTTGGCTTCAAATCCATGCGAAACAAATGATTTAGCTTCAAATACTTGCGATATAAGTGATATAGCTTCAAATGCTGGCGAAATAATCGAGTTAGCTTCAAATCCAACCGAAACACATTATGTAGCTTCAAATCAATGCGATGTAGAAGCATTAGCTTCAAATCCAGGCGAAACAAATGATTTAGCTTCAAATACTTGTCAAACAAACGAGTTAGCTTCAAATCCATGCGAAACACATGATATAGCTTCAAATCAATGCGATGTAGATTGTTTAGCTTCAAATCCATGCGAGTCAAATGATTTAGCTTCAAATACTTGCGATATAAGTTCTATTGCTTCAAATGCAGGCGAAATGAAAGTGTTAGCTTCAAATCCATGCGAAACAATTGATGTAGCTTCAAATCAATGCGATGTTGAAGATTTAGCTTCAAATCCTCGCGAAAATAATGATTTAGCTTCAAATATTTGCGATATAAGTGATATAGCTTCAAATTCTGGCGATATAACCGAGTTAGATTCAAATGCATGCGAAACACATGATGTAGCTTCAAATCAATGCGATGTAGAAGGTTTACCTTCAAATCCATGCGAATCAAATGATTTAGCTTCAAATACTTGCGATATCAGTGATATTGCTTCAAATGCAGGCGAAACGAACGAGTTAATTTTCTAATCCATGCGAAACACATGATGTAGCTTCAAGTCAATGCGATGTAGAAGGTTTAGCTTCAAATCCATGCCAATCAAATGATTTAGCTTCAAATACTTGCGATATAAGTGATATTACTACAAATGCAGTCGAAATAATCGAGATAGCTTCAAATCCATGCGAAACACATGATATACCTTCATATCAATGCGATGTAGATTGTTTAGCTTCCAATCCATGCGAAACAAATGATTTATCTTCAAATACTTGCGATATAAGTGATATAGTTTCAAATGCTGGGGAAATAATCGAGTTAGCTTCAAATCCATGCGAAACATATGATGTAGCTTCAAATCAATGCGATGTAGAAGGTTTGGCTTCAGATCCATGCGAAACAAATGATTTACCTTCAAATACTTGCGATATAAGTGATATAGCTTCAAATGCTGGCGAAATAAACGAGTTAGCTACAAATCCATACGAAACATATGATGTAGCTTGCAATCAATGCGATGTAGCTGGGTTAGATTCAAATCCATGCGAAACAATTGATTTAGCTTCAAATACTTGCGATATAAGTTATATAGCTTCAAATGCTGGCGAAATAAACGAGTTAGCTTCAAATCCATGCGAAACACATGATGTAGCTTCAAATCAATGCGATGTAGATTGTTTAGCTTCAAATCCATGCGAAACAAATGATTTAGCTTCAAATACTTGCGATATAAGTAATATAGCTTCAAATGCTGGCGAAATAATCGAGTTAGCTTCAAATCCATGCGAAACACATGATGTAGCTTCAAATGAACGCGATGTTGAAGGTTTAGCTTCAAATCCATGTGTAGCAGGTGATATAACTTCAAATACTTGCGATATAAGTGGTCTAGCATCAAATGCTGGCGAAATAATCGAGATAGCTTCAAATCCATGCGAAACACATGATGGAGCTTCAAATGAATGCGATGTGGAAGGTTTAGCTTCAGATCCATGCGAAACAAATGATTTAGCTTCAAATATTTGCGATATAAGTGATATAGCTTCAAATTCTGGCGAAATAACCGAGTTAGCTTCAAATGCATGCGAAACACATGATGTAGCTTCAAATCAATGCGATGTAGAAGGTTTAGCTTCAAATCCAGGCGAAACAAATGATTTAGCTTCAAATACTCGTCAAACAAACGAGTTAGCTTCAAATCCATGCGAAACACATGATGTAGCTTCAAATCAATGCGATGTAGATTGTTTAGCTTCAAATCCATGCGAATCAAATGATTTAGCTTCAAATACTTGCGATATAAGTGATATTGCTTCAAATGCAGGCGAAATGGAAGAGTTAGCTTCAAATCCATGCGAAACAATTGATGTAGCTTCAAATCAATGCGATGTTGAAGATTTAGCTTCAAATCCTAGCGAAAATAATGATTTAGCTTCAAATACTTGCGATATAAGTTGTCTAGCATCAAATGCTGGCGAAGTAATCGAGTTAGCTTCAAATCCATGCGAAACACATGATGTAGCTTCAAATCAATGCGATGTAGAAGGTTTAGCTTCAAATCCATGCGAATCAAATGATTTAGCTTCAAATACTTGTGATATAACTGATATTGCTTCAAATGCAGCCGAAATGAAAGAGTTAGCTTCAAATCCATGCGAAACAATTGATGTAGCTTCAAATCAATGCGATGTTGAAGATTTAGCTTCAAATCCTCGCGAAAATAATGATTTAGCTTCAAATACTTGCGATATAAGTTGTCTAGCATCAAATGCTGGCGAAATAATCGAGATAGCTTCAAATCCATGAGAAACACATGATGTAGCTTCAAATCAATGCGATGTAGAAGGTTTAGCTTCAAATCCATGCGAATCAAATGATTTAGCTTCAAATACTTGCGATATCAGTGATATTGCTTCAAATGCAGGCGAAACGAACGAGTTAATTTTCTAATCCATGCGAAACACATGATGTAGCTTCAAGTCAATGCGATGTATAAAGTTTAGCTTCAAATCCATGCGAATCAAATGATTTAGCTTCAAATACTTGCGATATATGTGAAATAGTTTCAAATGCTGGGGAAATAATCGAGTTAGCTTCAAATCCATGCGAACCATATGATGTAGCTTCAAATCAATGCGATGTAGAAGGTTTGGCTTCAGATCCATGCGAAACAAATGATTTAACTTCAAATACTTGCGATATAAGTGATATAGCTTCAACTGCTGGCGAAATAAACGAGTTAGATACAAATCCATACGAAACATATGATGTAGCTTGAAATCAATGCGATGTAGCTGGGTTAGATTCAAATCCATGCGAAACAAATGATTTAGCTTCAAATACTTGCGATATAAGTGGTCTAGCATCAAATGCTGGCGAAATAATCGAGATAGCTTCAAATCCATGCGAAACACATGATGTAGCTTCAAATCAATGCGATGTGGAAGGTTTAGCTTCAGATCCATGCGAAACAACTGATTTAGCTTCAAATATTTGCGATATAAGTGATATAGCTTCAAATTCTGGCGAAATAACCGAGTTAGCTTCAAATGCATGCGAAACACATGATGTAGCTTCAAATCAATGCAATGTAGAAGGTTTAGCTTCAAATCCATGCGAATCAAATGATTTAGCTTCAAATACTTGCGATATCAGCGATATTGCTTCAAATGCAGGCGAAACGAACGAGTTAACTTTCTAATACATGCGAAACACATGATGTAGCTTCAAGTCAATGCGATGTAGAAGGTTTAGCTTCAAATCCATGCGAATCAAATGATTTAGCTTCAAATACTTGCGATATGAGTGATATAGCTTCAAATGCTGGCGAAATAATCGAGTTAGCTTCAAATCCAAGCGAAACACATTATGTAGCTTCAAATCAATGCGATGTAGAAGGATTAGCTTCAAATCCAGGCGAAACAAATGATTTGGCTTCAAATACTTGTCAAACAAACGAGTTAGCTTCAAATCCATCCGAAACACATGATGTAGCTTCAAATCAATGCGATGTAGATTGTTTAGCTTCAAATCCATGCGAATCAAATGATTTAGCTTCAAATAATTGTGATATAAGTGATATTGCTTCCAATGCAGGCGAAATGGAAGAGTTAGCTTCAAATCCATGCGAAACAATTGATGTAGCTTCAAATCAATGCGATGTTGAAGGTTTAGCTTCAATTCCTCGCGAAACAAATGATTTGGCTTCAAATACTTGCGATATAAGTGGTCTAGCATCAAATGCTGGCGAAATAATCGAGTTAGCTTCAAATCCATGCGAAACACATGATGTAGCTTCAAATCAATGCGATGTAGATTGTTTAGCTTCAAATCCATGCGAATCAAATGATTTAGCTTCAAATACTTGCGATATAAGTGATATTGCTTCAAATGCAGGCAAAATGGAAGAGTTAGCTTCAAATGCATGCGAAACACATGATGTAGCTTCAAATCAATGCGATGTAGAAGGTTTAGCTTCAAATCCAGGCGAAACAAATGATTTAGCTTCAAATACTTGCGATACAAGTGATATAGCTTCAAATGCTGTCGAAATAAAAGAGTTAGCAACAAATCCATGCGAAACACATGATGTAGCTTCAAATCAACGCGATGTAGAAGGTGTAGCTTCAAATCCATGCGAATCAACTGATTTAGCTTCAAATACTTGCAATATAAGTGATATTGCTTCAAATGCAGCCGAAACGAACGCTTTAGCTTCAAATCCATGCGAATCACATAATTTAGCTTCAAATTCATGCGAAACACATGGTTCAGCTTCAAATTCATGCGAAACAAATGATTTAGTTTCAAATACTTGCGATATAAGTGATATAGCTTCAAATGCTGGCGAAATAATCGAGTTACCTTCAAATCCATGCGAAACATATGATGTAGCTTCAAATCAATGCGATGTAGAAGGTTTGGCTTCAGACCAATGCGAAACAAATGATTTAGCTTCAAATACTTGCGATATAAGTGATATAGCTTCAAATGCTGGCGAAATAAACGAGTTAGCTTCAAATCCATGCGAAACACATGATGTAGCTTCAAATCAATGAGATGTAGATTGTTTAGCTTCAAATCCATGCGAAACAAATGATTTAGCTTCAAATATTTGCGATAAAAGTGATATAGCTTCAAATTCTGGCGAAATAACCGAGTTAGCTTCAAATGCATGCGAAACACATAATGTAGCTTCAAATCAATGCGATGTAGAAGGTTTAGCTTCAAATCCATGCGAATCAAATGATTTAGTTTCAAATACTTGCGATATCAGCGATATTGCTTCAAATGCAGGCGAAACGAACGAGTTAACTTTCTAATACATGCGAAACACATGATGTAGCTTCAAGTCAATGCGATGTAGAAGATTTAGCTTCAAATCTATGCGAATCAAATGATTTAGTTTCAAATACTTGCGATATAAGTGATATAGCTTCAAATGCTGTCGAAATAAAAGAGTTAGCTACAAATCCATGCGAAACACATGATGTAGCTTCAAATCAACGCGATGTAGAAGGTGTAGCTTCAAATCCATGCGAATCAAATGATTTAGCTTCAAATACTTGCGATATCAGTAATATAGCTTCAAATGCTGGCGAAATAATCGAGTTAGCTTCAAATCCATGCGAAACACATGATGTAGCTTCAAATCAACGCGATGTTGAAGGTTTAGCTTCAAATCCATGCGAATCAAATGATTTAGCTTCAAATACTTGCGATATCAGCGATATTGCTTCAAATGCAGGCGAAACGAACGAGTTAATTTTCTAATCCATGCGAAACACATGATGTAGCTTCAAGTCAATGCCATGTAGAAGGTTTAGCTTCAAATCCATTCGAAACAAATGATTTAGCTTCAAATACTTGCGATATAAGTGTTATTGCTTCAAATGCAGCCGAAACGAACGCTTTAGCTTCAAATCCATGCGAATCACATAACTTAGCTTCAAATTCATGTGAAACACATGGTTTAGCTTCAAATTCATGCGAAACAAATGATTTAGCTTCAAATACTTGCGATATAAGTGATATAGCTTCAAATGCTGGCGAAATAAACGAGTTAGCTTCAAATCCATGCGAAACATATGATGTAGCTTCAAATCAATGCGATGTAGATTGTTTAGCTTCAAATCCATGCGAAACTAATGATTTAGCTTCAAATATTTGCGATAAAAGTGATATAGCTTCAATTTCTGGCGAAATAACCGAGTTAGCTTCAAATGCATGCGAAACGCATAATGTAGCTTCATATCAATGCGATGTAGAAGGTTTAGCTTCAAATCCATGCGAATCAAATGATTTAGCTTCAAATACTTGCGATATCAGCGATATTGCTTCAAATGCAGGCGAAGCGAAAGAGTTAACTTTCTAATACATGCGAAACACATGATGTAGCTTCAAGTCAATGCGATGTAGAAGGTTTAGCTCCAAATCCATGCGAATCAAATGATTTAGTTTCAAATACTTGCGATATAAGTGATATAGCTTCAAATGCTGTCGAAATGAAAGAGTTAGCAACAAATCCATGCGAAAAACATGATGTAGCTTCAAATCAACGCGATGTAGAAGGTGTAGCTTCAAATCCATGCGAATCAACTGATTTAGCTTCAAATACTTGCGATATAAGTGATATTGCTTCAAATGCAGCCGAAACGAACGCTTTAGCTTCAAATCCATGCGAAACACATGATGTAGCTTCAAATCAACGCGATGTTGAAGGTTCAGCTTCAAATCCATGTGTAGCAGGCGATTTAACTTCAAATACTTGCGATATAAGTGGTCTAGCATCAAATGCTGGCGAAATAATCGAGATAGCTTCAAATCCATGCGAAACACATGATGTAGCTTCAAATCAATGCGATGTGGAAGGTTTAGCTTCAGATCGATGCGAAACAAATGATTTATCTTCAAATATATAAGTGATATAGCTTCAAATTCTGGCGAAATAACCGAGTTAGCTTCAAATCCAAGCGAAACACATTATGTAGTTTCAAATCAATGCGATGTAGAAGGATTAGCTTCAAATCCAGGCGAAACAAATGATTTAGCTTCAAATACTTGTCAAACAAACGAGTTAGCTTCAAATCCATGCGAAACACATGATGTAGCTTCAAATCAATGCGATGTAGATTGTTTAGCTTCAAATCCAAGCGAATCAAATGATTTAGCTTCAAATACTTGCGATATAAGTGATATTGCTTCAAATGCAGGCGAAATGGAAGTGTTAGATTCAAATCCATGCGAAACAATTTATGTAGCTTCAAATCAATGCGATGTAGCTGGGTTATATTCAAATCCATGCCAAACAAATGATTTAGCTTCAAATACTTGCGATATAAGTGATATAGCTTCAAATGCTAGCGAAATAATCGAGTTAGCTTCAAATCCAAGCGAAACACATGATGTAGCTTCAAATCAATGCGATGTAGAAGGATTAGCTTCAAATCCAGACGAAACAAATGATTTAGCTTCAAATACTTGTCAAACAAACGAGTTAGCTTCAAATCCATGAGAAACACATGATGTAGCTTCAAATCAATGCGATGTAGAAGGTTTAGCTTCAAATCCATACGAATGAAATGATTTAGCTTCAAATAGTTGCGATATCAGTGATATTGATTCAAATGCAGGCGAAACGAACGAGTTAATTTTCTAATCCATGCGAAACACATGATGTAGCTTCAAGTCAATGCCATGTAGAAGGTTTAGCTTCAAATCCATTCGAAACAAATGATTTAGCTTCAAATACTTGCGATATAAGTGATATTGCTTCAAATGCAGCCGAAACGAACGCTTTAGCTTCAAATCCATGCGAATCACATAACTTAGCTTCAAATTCATGTGAAACACATGGTTTAGCTTCAAATTCATGCGAAACAAATAATTTAGATTCAAATACTTGCGATATAAGTGATATTGCTTCAAATGCAGTCGAAATAACCGAGTTAGCTTCAAATGCATGCGAAACACATGATGTAGCTTCAAATCAATGCGATGTAGAAGGTTTAGCTTCAAATCCATGCGAATCAAATGATTTAGCTTCAAATACTTGCGATATCAGCGATATTGCTTCAAATGCAGGCGAAACGAACGAGTTAACTTTCTAATACATGCGAAACACATGATGTAGCTTCAAGTCAATGCGATGTAGAAGGTTTATCTTCAAATCCATGCGAATCAAATGATTTAGCTTCAAATACTTGCGATATGAGTGATATAGCTTCAAATGCTGGCGAAATAATCGAGTTAACTTTCTAATACATGCGAAACACATGATGTAGCTTCAAGTCAATGCGATGTAGAAGGTTTAGCTTCAAATCCATGCGAATCAAATGATTTAGCTTCAAATACTTGCGATATCAGCGATATTGCTTCAAATGCAGGCGAAACGAACGAGTTAACTTTCTAATACATGCGAAACACATGATGTAGCTTCAAATCAATGCGATGTAGAAGGTTTAGCTTCAAATCCATACGAATGAAATGATTTAGCTTCAAATAGTTGCGATATCAGTGATATTGATTCAAATGCAGGCGAAACGAACGAGTTAATTTTCTAATCCAAGCGAAACACATTATGTAGCTTCAAATAAATGCGATGTAGAAGGATTAGCTTCAAATCCAGGCGAAACAAATGATTTGGCTTCAAATACTTGTCAAACAAACGAGTTAGCTTCAAATCCATCCGAAACACATGATGTAGCTTCAAATCAATGCGATGTAGATTGTTTAGCTTCAAATCCATGCGAATCAAATGATTTAGCTTCAAATAATTGCGATATAAGTGATATTGCTTCAAATGCAGGCGAAATGGAAGAGTTAGCTTCAAATCCATGCGAAACAATTGATGTAGCTTCAAATCAATGCGATGTTGAAGGTTTAGCTTCAATTCCACGCGAAACAAATGATTTGACTTCAAATACTTGCGATATAAGTGATATAGTTTCAAATGCTGGCGAAATAATCGAGTTAGCTGCAAATCCATGCGAAACATATGATGTAGCTTCAAATCAATGCTATGTAGAAGGTTTGGCTTCAAATCCATGCGAAACAAATGATTTAGCTTCAAATACTTGCGATATAAGTGATATAGCTTCAAATGCTGGCGAAATAATCGAGTTAGCTTCAAATCCAACCGAAACACATTATGTAGCTTCAAATCAATGCGATGTAGAAGCATTAGCTTCAAATCCAGGCGAAACAAATGATTTAGCTTCAAATACTTGTCAAACAAACGAGTTAGCTTCAAATCCATGCGAAACACATGATATAGCTTCAAATCAATGCGATGTAGATTGTTTAGCTTCAAATCCATGCGAGTCAAATGATTTAGCTTCAAATACTTGCGATATAAGTTCTATTGCTTCAAATGCAGACGAAATGAAAGTGTTAGCTTCAAATCCATGCGAAACAATTGATGTAGCTTCAAATCAATGCGATGTTGAAGATTTAGCTTCAAATCCTCGCGAAAATAATGATTTAGCTTCAAATATTTGCGATATAAGTGATATAGCTTCAAATTCTGGCGATATAACCGAGTTAGATTCAAATGCATGCGAAACACATGATGTAGCTTCAAATCAATGCGATGTAGAAGGTTTACCTTCAAATCCATGCGAATCAAATGATTTAGCTTCAAATACTTGCGATATCAGTGATATTGCTTCAAATGCAGGCGAAACGAACGAGTTAATTTTCTAATCCATGCGAAACACATGATGTAGCTTCAAGTCAATGCGATGTAGAAGGTTTAGCTTCAAATCCATGCCAATCAAATGATTTAGCTTCAAATACTTGCGATATAAGTGATATTACTACAAATGCAGTCGAAATAATCGAGATAGCTTCAAATCCATGCGAAACACATGATATACCTTCATATCAATGCGATGTAGATTGTTTAGCTTCCAATCCATGCGAAACAAATGATTTATCTTCAAATACTTGCGATATAAGTGATATAGTTTCAAATGCTGGGGAAATAATCGAGTTAGCTTCAAATCCATGCGAAACATATGATGTAGCTTCAAATCAATGCGATGTAGAAGGTTTGGCTTCAGATCCATGCGAAACAAATGATTTACCTTCAAATACTTGCGATATAAGTGATATAGCTTCAAATGCTGGCGAAATAAACGAGTTAGCTACAAATCCATACGAAACATATGATGTAGCTTGCAATCAATGCGATGTAGCTGGGTTAGATTCAAATCCATGCGAAACAATTGATTTAGCTTCAAATACTTGCGATATAAGTTATATAGCTTCAAATGCTGGCGAAATAAACGAGTTAGCTTCAAATCCATGCGAAACACATGATGTAGCTTCAAATCAATGCGATGTAGATTGTTTAGCTTCAAATCCATGCGAAACAAATGATTTAGCTTCAAATACTTGCGATATAAGTAATATAGCTTCAAATGCTGGCGAAATAATCGAGTTAGCTTCAAATCCATGCGAAACACATGATGTAGCTTCAAATGAACGCGATGTTGAAGGTTTAGCTTCAAATCCATGTGTAGCAGGTGATATAACTTCAAATACTTGCGATATAAGTGGTCTAGCATCAAATGCTGGCGAAATAATCGAGATAGCTTCAAATCCATGCGAAACACATGATGGAGCTTCAAATGAATGCGATGTGGAAGGTTTAGCTTCAGATCCATGCGAAACAAATGATTTAGCTTCAAATATTTGCGATATAAGTGATATAGCTTCAAATTCTGGCGAAATAACCGAGTTAGCTTCAAATGCATGCGAAACACATGATGTAGCTTCAAATCAATGCGATGTAGAAGGTTTAGCTTCAAATCCAGGCGAAACAAATGATTTAGCTTCAAATACTCGTCAAACAAACGAGTTAGCTTCAAATCCATGCGAAACACATGATGTAGCTTCAAATCAATGCGATGTAGATTGTTTAGCTTCAAATCCATGCGAATCAAATGATTTAGCTTCAAATACTTGCGATATAAGTGATATTGCTTCAAATGCAGGCGAAATGGAAGAGATAGCTTCAAATCCATGCGAAACAATTGATGTAGCTTCAAATCAATGCGATGTTGAAGATTTAGCTTCAAATCCTAGCGAAAATAATGATTTAGCTTCAAATACTTGCGATATAAGTTGTCTAGCATCAAATGCTGGCGAAGTAATCGAGTTAGCTTCAAATCCATGCGAAACACATGATGTAGCTTCAAATCAATGCGATGTAGAAGGTTTAGCTTCAAATCCATGCGAATCAAATGATTTAGCTTCAAATACTTGTGATATAACTGATATTGCTTCAAATGCAGCCGAAATGAAAGAGTTAGCTTCAAATCCATGCGAAACAATTGATGTAGCTTCAAATCAATGCGATGTTGAAGATTTAGCTTCAAATCCTCGCGAAAATAATGATTTAGCTTCAAATACTTGCGATATAAGTTGTCTAGCATCAAATGCTGGCGAAATAATCGAGATAGCTTCAAATCCATGAGAAACACATGATGTAGCTTCAAATCAATGCGATGTAGAAGGTTTAGCTTCAAATCCATGCGAATCAAATGATTTAGCTTCAAATACTTGCGATATCAGTGATATTGCTTCAAATGCAGGCGAAACGAACGAGTTAATTTTCTAATCCATGCGAAACACATGATGTAGCTTCAAGTCAATGCGATGTATAAAGTTTAGCTTCAAATCCATGCGAATCAAATGATTTAGCTTCAAATACTTGCGATATATGTGAAATAGTTTCAAATGCTGGGGAAATAATCGAGTTAGCTTCAAATCCATGCGAACCATATGATGTAGCTTCAAATCAATGCGATGTAGAAGGTTTGGCTTCAGATCCATGCGAAACAAATGATTTAACTTCAAATACTTGCGATATAAGTGATATAGCTTCAACTGCTGGCGAAATAAACGAGTTAGATACAAATCCATACGAAACATATGATGTAGCTTGAAATCAATGCGATGTAGCTGGGTTAGATTCAAATCCATGCGAAACAAATGATTTAGCTTCAAATACTTGCGATATAAGTGGTCTAGCATCAAATGCTGGCGAAATAATCGAGATAGCTTCAAATCCATGCGAAACACATGATGTAGCTTCAAATCAATGCGATGTGGAAGGTTTAGCTTCAGATCCATGCGAAACAACTGATTTAGCTTCAAATATTTGCGATATAAGTGATATAGCTTCAAATTCTGGCGAAATAACCGAGTTAGCTTCAAATGCATGCGAAACACATGATGTAGCTTCAAATCAATGCAATGTAGAAGGTTTAGCTTCAAATCCATGCGAATCAAATGATTTAGCTTCAAATACTTGCGATATCAGCGATATTGCTTCAAATGCAGGCGAAACGAACGAGTTAACTTTCTAATACATGCGAAACACATGATGTAGCTTCAAGTCAATGCGATGTAGAAGGTTTAGCTTCAAATCCATGCGAATCAAATGATTTAGCTTCAAATACTTGCGATATGAGTGATATAGCTTCAAATGCTGGCGAAATAATCGAGTTAGCTTCAAATCCAAGCGAAACACATTATGTAGCTTCAAATCAATGCGATGTAGAAGGATTAGCTTCAAATCCAGGCGAAACAAATGATTTGGCTTCAAATACTTGTCAAACAAACGAGTTAGCTTCAAATCCATCCGAAACACATGATGTAGCTTCAAATCAATGCGATGTAGATTGTTTAGCTTCAAATCCATGCGAATCAAATGATTTAGCTTCAAATAATTGTGATATAAGTGATATTGCTTCCAATGCAGGCGAAATGGAAGAGTTAGCTTCAAATCCATGCGAAACAATTGATGTAGCTTCAAATCAATGCGATGTTGAAGGTTTAGCTTCAATTCCTCGCGAAACAAATGATTTGGCTTCAAATACTTGCGATATAAGTGGTCTAGCATCAAATGCTGGCGAAATAATCGAGTTAGCTTCAAATCCATGCGAAACACATGATGTAGCTTCAAATCAATGCGATGTAGATTGTTTAGCTTCAAATCCATGCGAATCAAATGATTTAGCTTCAAATACTTGCGATATAAGTGATATTGCTTCAAATGCAGGCAAAATGGAAGAGTTAGCTTCAAATGCATGCGAAACACATGATGTAGCTTCAAATCAATGCGATGTAGAAGGTTTAGCTTCAAATCCAGGCGAAACAAATGATTTAGCTTCAAATACTTGTCAAACAAACGAGTTAGCTTCAAATCCATGCGAAACACATGATGTAGCTTCAAATCAATGCGATGTAGATTGTTTAGCTTCAAATCCATGCGAATCAAATGATTTAGCTTCAAATACTTGCGATATAAGTGATATTGCTTCAAATGCAGGCGAAACACATGATGTAGCTTCAAATTAATGCGATGTAGAAGACTTAGCTTCAAATCCGAGCGATTCAAATGATTTATCTTCAAATACTTGCGATATAAGTGATGTTGCTTCAAATGCAGTCGAAATAACCGAGTTAGCTTCAAATGCATGCGAAACACATGATGTAGCTTCAAATCAATGCGATGTTGAAGGTTTAGCTTCAAATCCACGCGAAACAAATCATTTACCTTCAAATACTTGCGATATAAGTGATATTGCTTCAAATGCAGGCGAAACGAACGAGTTAGCTTCAAATCCATGCGAAACACATGATGTAGCTTGAAATCAATGCGATGTTGAAGGTTTAGCTTCAAATCCACGCGAAACAAATGATTTAGCGTCAAATATTTGCGATATAAGTCATAAAGTTTCAACTGCTGGCGAAATAATCGTGTTAGCTTCAAATCCATGCGAAACATATGATGTAGCTTCAAATCAATGCGATGTAGAAGGTTTGACTTCAGACCAATGCGAAACAAATGATTTAGCTTCAAATACTTGCGATATAAGTGATATAGCTTCAAATGCTGGCGAAATAATCGAGTTAGCTTCAAATCCAAGCGAAACACATGATGTAGCTTCAATTCAATGCGAAGTAGAAGGATTAGCTTCAAATCCAGACGAAACAAATGATTTAGCTTCAAATACTTGTCAAACAAACGAGTTAGCTTCAAATCCATGAGAAACACATGATGTAGCTTCAAATCAATGCGATGTAGAAGGTTTAGCATCAAATCCATGCGAATCAAATGATTTAGCTTCAAATACTTGCGATATCAGCGATATTGCTTCAAATGCAGGCGAAGCGAACGAGTTAACTTTCTAATACATGCGAAACACATGATGTAGCTTCAAGTCAATGCGATGTAGAAGGTTTAGCTCCAAATCCATGCGAATCAAATGATTTAGTTTCAAATACTTGCGATATAAGTGATATAGCTTCAAATGCAGGCGAAACGAACGAGTTAACTTTCTAATACATGCGAAACACATGATGTAGCTTCAAATCAATGCGATGTAGATTGTTTAGCTTCAAATCCATGCGAATCAACTGATTTACCTTCAAATACTTGCGATATAAGTGATATTGCTTCAAATGCTGTCGAAATAAAAGAGTTAGCTACAAATCCATGCGAAACACATGATGTAGCTTCAAATCAACGCGATGTAGAAGGTGTAGCTTCAAATCCATGCGAAACAATTTATGTAGCTTCAAATCAATGCGATGTAGCTGGGTTATATTCAAATCCATGCGAAACAAATGATTTAGCTTCAAATACTTGCGATATAAGTGATATAGCTTCAAATGCTGGCGAAATAATCGAGTTAGCTTCAAATCCAAGCGAAACACATGATGTAGCTTCAAATCAATGCGAAGTAGAAGGATTAGCTTCAAATCCAGACGAAACAAATGATTTAGCTTCAAATACTTGTCAAACAAACGAGTTAGCTTCAAATCCATGAGAAACACATGATGTAGCTTCAAATCAATGCGATGTAGAAGGTTTAGCTTCAAATCCATGCGAATCAAATGATTTAGCTTCAAATACTTGCGATATCAGCGATATTGCTTCAAATGCAGGCGAAGCGAACGAGTTAACTTTCTAATACATGCGAAACACATGATGTAGCTTCAAGTCAATGCGATGTAGAAGATTTAGCTCCAAATCCATGCGAATCAAATGATTTAGTTTCAAATACTTGCGATATAAGTGATATAGCTTCAAATGCTGTCGAAATGAAAGAGTTAGCAACAAATCCATGCGAAACACATGATTTAGCTTCAAATCAACGCGATGTAGAAGGTGTAGCTTTAAATCCATGCAAATCAACTGATTTAGCTTCAAATACTTGCGATATAAGTGATATGGCTTCAAATGCAGCCGAAACGAACGCTTTAGCTTCAAATCCATGCGAAACACATGATGTAGCTTCAAATCAACGCGATGTTTAAGGTTTAGCTTCAAATCCATGTGTAGCAGGTGATTTAACTTCAAATACTTGCGATATAAGTGGTCTAGCATCAAATGCTGGCGAAATAATCGAGATAGCTTCAAATCCATGCGAAACACATGATGTAGCTTCAAATCAATGCGATGTGGAAGGTTTAGCTTCAGATCGATGCGAAACAAATGATTTATCTTCAAATATATAAGTGATATAGCTTCAAATTCTGGCGAAATAACCGAGTTAGCTTCAAATCCAAGCGAAACACATTATGTATCTTCAAATCAATGCGATGTAGAAGGATTAGCTTCAAATCCAGGCGAAACAAATGATTTAGCTTCAAATACTTGTCAAACAAACGAGTTAGCTTCAAATCCATGAGAAACACATGATGTAGCTTCAAATCAATGCGATGTAGAAGGTTTAGCTTCAAATCCATGCGAATCAAATGATTTAGCTTCAAATACTTGCGATAACAGTGATATTGCTTCAAATGCAGCCGAAACGAACGCTTTAGCTTCAAATCCATTCGAATCACATAATTTAGCTTCAAATTCATGTGAAACACATGGTTTAGCTTCAAATTCATGCGAAACAAATGATTTAGATTCAAATACTTGCGATATAAGTGATATTGCTTCAAATGCAGTCGAAATAACCGAGTTAGCTTCAAATGAATGCGAAACACATGATGTAGCTTCAAATCAATGCGATGTTGAAGGTTTAGCTTCAAATCCACGCGAAACAAATGATTTAGCTTCAAATACTTGCGATATAAGTGATATTGCTTCAAATGCAGGCGAAACGAACGAGTTAGCTTCAAATCCATGCGAAACACATGATGTAGCTTGAAATCAATGCGATGTTGAAGGTTTAGCTTCAAATCCACGCGAAACAAATGATTTAGCTTCAAATATTTGCGATATAAGTGATAAAGTTTCAACTGCTGGCGAAATAATCGTGTTAGCTTCAAATCCATGCGAAACATATGATGTAGCTTCAAATCAATGCGATGTAGAAGGTTTGACTTCAGACCAATGCGAAACAAATGATTTAGCTTCAAATACTTGCGATATAAGTGATATAGCTTCAAATGCTGGCGAAATAAACGAGTTAGCTTCAAATCCATGCGAAACACATGATGTAGCTTCAAATCAATGCGATGTAGATTGTTTAGCTTCAAATCCATGCGAATCAACTGATTTAGCTTCAAATACTTGCGATATAAGTGATATTGCTTCAAATGCAGCCGAAACGAACGCTTTAGGTTCAAATCCATGCGAATCACATAATTTAGCTTCAAATTCATGCGAAACACATGGTTTAGCTTCAAATTCATGCGAAACAAATGATTTAGTTTCAAATACTTGCGATATAAGTGATATAGCTTCAAATGCTGGCGAAATAATCGAGTTACCTTCAAATCCATGCGAAACATATGATGTAGCTTCAAATCAATGCGATGTAGAAGGTTTGGCTTCAGACCAATGCGAAACAAATGATTTAGCTTCAAATACTTGCGATATAAGTGATATAGCTTCAAATGCTGGCGAAATAAACGAGTTAGCTTCAAATCCATGCGAAACACATGATGTAGCTTCAAATCAATTCGATGTAGATTGTTTAGCTTCAGATCCATGCGAAACAAATGATTTAGCTTCAAATATTTGCGATATAAGTGATATAGCTTCAAATGCAGCCGAAACGAACGCTTTAGCTTCAAATCCATGCGAATCACATAATTTAGCTTCAAATTCATGCGAAACACATGGTTTAGCTTCAAATTCATGCGAAACAAATGATTTAGTTTCAAATACTTGCGATATAAGTGATATAGCTTCAAATGCTGGCGAAATAATCGAGTTACCTTCAAATCCATGCGAAACATATGATGTAGCTTCAAATCAATGCGATGTAGAAAGTTTGGCTTCAGACCAATGCGAAACAAATGATTTAGCTTCAACTACTTGCGATATAAGTGATATAGCTTCAAATGCTGGCGAAATAAACGAGTTAGCTTCAAATCCATGCGAAACACATGATGTAGCTTCAAATCAATGCGATGTAGATTGTTTAGCTTCAAATCCATGCGAAACAAATGATTTAGCTTCAAATATTTGCGATATAAGTGATATAGCTTCAAATGCTGTCGAAATAAAAGAGTTAGCTACAAATCCATGCGAAACACATGATGTAGCTTCAAATCAACGCGATGTAGAAGGTGTAGCTTCAAATCCATGCGAATCAAATGATTTAGCTTCAAATACTTGCGATATAAGTAATATAGCTTCAAATGCTGGCGAAATAATCGAGTTAGCTTCAAATCCATGCGAAACACATGATGTAGCTTCAAATCAACGCGATGTTGAAGGTTTAGCTTCAAATCCATGTGTAGCAGGTGATTTAACTTCAAATACTTGCGATATAAGTGGTCTAGCATCAAATGCTGGCGAAATAATCGAGATAGCTTCAAATCCATGCGAAACACATGATGTAGCTTCAAATCAATGCGATGTGGTAGGTTTAGCTTCAGATCCATGCGAAACAAATGATTTAGCTTCAAATATTTGCGATATAAGTGATAGTGCTTCAAATTCTGGCTAAATAACCGAGTTAGCTTCAAATGCATGCGAAACACATGATGTAGCTTCAAATCAATGCGATGTAGAAGGTTTAGCTTCAAATCCATGCGAATCAAATGATTTAGCTTCAAATACTTGCGATATCAGCGATATTGCTTCAAATGCAGGCGAAACGAACGAGATAACTTTCTAATACATGCGAAACACATGATGTAGCTTCAAGTCAATGCGATGTAGAAGGTTTAGCTTCAAATCCATGCGAATCAAATGATTTAGTTTCAAATACTTGCGATATAAGTGATATAGCTTCAAATGCTGTCGAAATAAAAGAGTTAGCTACAAATCCATGCGAAACACATGATGTAACTTCAAATCAACGCGATGTAGAAGGTGTAGCTTCAAATCCATGCGAAACAATTTATGTAGCTTCAAATCAATGCGATGTAGCTGGGTTATATTCAAATCCATGCGAAAGAAATGATTTAGCTTCAAATACTTGCGATATAAGTGATATAGCTTCAAATGCTGGCGAAATAATCGAGTTAGCTTCAAATCCAAGCGAAACACATGATGTAGCTTCAAATCAATGCGATGTAGAAGGATTAGCTTCAAATCCAGACGAAACAAATGATTTAGCTTCAGATACTTGTCAAACAAACGAGTTAGCTTCAAATCCATGAGAAACACATGATGTAGGTTCAAATCAATGCGATGTAGAAGGTTTAGCTTCAAATCCATGCGAATCAAATGATTTAGCTTCAAATACTTGCGATATCAGTGATATAGCTTCAAATGCAGCCGAAACGAACGCTTTAGCTTCAAATCCATGCGAATCACATAATTTAGCTTCAAATTCATGCGAAACACATGGTTTAGCTTCAAATTCATGCGAAACAAATGATTTAGTTTCAAATACTTGCGATATCAGTGATATAGCTTCAAATGCTGGCGAAATAATCGAGTTACCTTCAAATCCATGCGAAACATATGATGTAGCTTCAAATCAATGCGATGTAGAAGGTTTGGCTTCAGACCAATGCGAAACAAATGATTTAGCTTCAAATACTTGCGATATAAGTGATATAGCTTCAAATGCTGGCGAAATAAACGAGTTAGCTTCAAATCCATGCGAAACACATGATGTAGCTTCAAATCAATGCGATGTAGATTGTTTAGCTTCAAATCCATGCGAAACAAATGATTTAGCTTCAAATATTTGCGATAAAAGTGATATATCTTCAAATTCTGGCGAAATAACCGAGTTAGCTTCAAATGCATGCGAAACACATAATGTAGCTTCAAATCAATGCGATGTAGAAGGTTTACCTTCAAATCAATGCGATGTAGAAGGTTTAGCTTCAAATCCATGCGAATCAAATGATTTAGTTTCAAATACTTGCGATATCAGCGACATTGCTTCAAATGCAGGCGAAACGAACGAGTTAACTTTCTAATACATGCGAAACACATGATGTAGCTTCAAGTCAATGCGATGTAGAAGGTTTAGCTTCAAATACATGCGAATCAAATGATTTAGTTTCAAATACTTGCGATATAAGTGATATAGCTTCAAATGCTGTCGAAATAAAAGAGTTAGCTACAAATCCATGCGAAACACATGATGTAGCTTCAAATCAACGCGATGTAGAAGGTGTAGCTTCAAATCCATGCGAATCAAATGATTTAGCTTCAAATTCCTGCGATATAAGTAATATAGCTTCAAATGCTGGCGAAATAATCGAGTTAGCTTCAAATCCATGCGAAACACATGATGTAGCTTCAAATCAACGCGATGTTGAAGGTTTAGCTTCAAATCCATGTGTAGCAGGTGATTTAACTTCAAATACTTGCGATATAAGTGGTCTAGCATCAAATGCTGGCGAAATAATCGAGATAGCTTCAAATCCATGCGAAACACATGATGTAGCTTCAAATCAATGCGATGTGGTAGGTTTAGCTTCAGATCCATGCGAAACAAATGATTTAGCTTCAAATATTTGCGATATAAGTGATAGTGCTTCGAATTCTGGCGAAATAACCGAGTTAGCTTCAAATGCATGCGAAACACATGATGTAGCTTCAAATCAATGCGATGTAGAAGGTTTAGCTTCAAATCCATGCGAATCAAATGATTTAGCTTCAAATACTTGCGATATCAGCGATATTGCTTCAAATGCAGGCGAAACGAACGAGTTAACTTTCTAATACATGCGAAACACATGATGTAGCTTCAAGTCAATGCGATGTAGAAGGTTTAGCTTCAAATCCATGCGAATCAAATGATTTAGTTTCAAATACCTGCGATATAAGTGATATAGCTTCAAATGCTGTCGAAATAAAAGAGTTAGCTACAAATCCATGCGAAACACATGATGTAACTTCAAATCAACGCGATGTAGAAGGTGTAGCTTCAAATCCATGCGAAACAATTTATGTAGCTTCAAATCAATGCGATGTAGCTGGGTTATATTCAAATCCATGCGAAAGAAATGATTTAGCTTCAAATACTTGCGATATAAGTGATATAGCTTCAAATGCTGGCGAAATAATCGAGTTAGCTTCAAATCCAAGCGAAACACATGATGTAGCTTCAAATCAATGCGATGTAGAAGGATTAGCTTCAAATCCAGACGAAACAAATGATTTAGCTTCAAATACTTGTCAAACAAACGAGTTAGCTTCAAATCCATGAGAAACACATGATGTAGCTTCAAATCAATGCGATGTAGAAGGTTTAGCTTCAAATCCATGCGAATCAAATGATTTAGCTTCAAATACTTGCGATAACAGTGATATTGCTTCAAATGCAGCCGAAACGAACGCTTTAGCTTCAAATCCATTCGAATCACATAATTTAGCTTCAAATTCATGTGAAACACATGGTTTAGCTTCAAATTCATGCGAAACAAATGATTTAGATTCAAATACTTGCGATATAAGTGATATTGCTTCAAATGCAGTCGAAATAACCGAGTTAGCTTCAAATGAATGCGAAACACATGACGTAGCTTCAAATCAATGCGATGTTGAAGGTTTAGCTTCAAATCCACGCGAAACAAATGATTTAGCTTCAAATACTTGCGATATAAGTGATATTGTTTCAAATGCAGGCGAAACGAACGAGTTAGCTTCAAATCCATGCGAAACACATGATGTAGCTTGAAATCAATGCGATGTTGAAGGTTTAGCTTCAAATCCACGCGAAACAAATGATTTAGCTTCAAATATTTGCGATATAAGTGATAAAGTTTCAACTGCTGGCGAAATAATCGTGTTAGCTTCAAATCCATGCGAAACATATGATGTAGCTTCAAATCAATGCGATGTAGAAGGTTTGACTTCAGACCAATGCGAAACAAATGATTTAGCTTCAAATACTTGCGATATAAGTGATATAGCTTCAAATGCTGGCGAAATAAACGAGTTAGCTTCAAATCCATGCGAAACACATGATGTAGCTTCAAATCAATGCGATGTAGATTGTTTAGCTTCAAATCCATGCGAATCAACTGATTTAGCTTCAAATACTTGCGATATAAGTGATATTGCTTCAAATGCAGCCGAAACGAACGCTTTAGCTTCAAATCCATGCGAATCACATAATTTAGCTTCAAATTCATGCGAAACACATGGTTTAGCTTCAAATTCATGCGAAACAAATGATTTAGTTTCAAATACTTGCGATATAAGTGATATAGCTTCAAATGCTGGCGAAATAATCGAGTTACCTTCAAATCCATGCGAAACGTATGATGTAGCTTCAAATCAATGCGATGTAGAAGGTTTGGCTTCAGACCAATGCGAAACAAATGATTTAGCTTCAAATACTTGCGATATAAGTGATATAGCTTCAAATGCTGGCGAAATAAACGAGTTATCTTCAAATCCATGCGAAACACATGATGTAGCTTCAAATCAATGCGATGTAGATTGTTTAGCTTCAAATCCATGCGAAACAAATGATTTATCTTCAAATATTTGCGATAAAAGTGATATAGCTTCAAATTCTGGCGAAATAACCGAGTTAGCTTCAAATGCATGCGAAACACATAATGTAGCTTCAAATCAATGCGATGTAGAAGGTTTAGCTTCAAATCCATGCGAATCAAATGATTTAGTTTCAAATACTTGCGATATCAGCGATATTGCTTCAAATGCAGGCGAAACGAACGAGTTAACTTTCTAATACATGCGAAACACATGATGTAGCTTCAAGTCAATGTGATGTAGAAGGTTTAGCTTCAAATCCATGCGAGTCAAATGATTTAGTTTCAAATACTTGCGATATGAGTGATATAGCTTCAAATGCTGTCGAAATAAAAGAGTTAGCTACAAATCCATGCGAAACACATGATGTAGCTTCAAATCAACGCGATGTAGAAGGTGTATCTTCAAATCCATGCGAATCAAATGATTTAGCTTCAAATACTTGCGATATAAGTAATATAGCTTCAAATGCTGGCGAAATAATCGAGTTAGTTTCAAATCCATGCGAAACACATGATGTAGCTTCAAATCAACGCGATGTTGAAGGTTTAGCTTCAAATCCATGTGTAGCAGGTGATTTAACTTCAAATACTTGCGATATAAGTGGTCTGGCATCAAATGCTGGCGAAATAATCGAGATAGCTTCAAATCCATGCGAAACACATGATGTAGCTTCAAATCAATGCGATGTGGTAGGTTTAGCTTCAGATCCATGCGAAACAAATGATTTAGCTTCAAATATATAAGTGATATAGCTTCAAATTCTGGCGAAATAACCGAGTTAGCTTCAAATCCAAGCGAAACACATTATGTAGCTTCAAATCAATGCGACGTAGAAGGATTAACTTCAAATCCAGGCGAAACAAAGGATTTAGCTTCAAATACTTGTCAAACAAACGAGTTAGCTTCAAATCCGTGCGAAACACATGATGTAGCTTCAAATCAATGCGATGTAGATTGTTTAGCTTCAAATGCTGGCGAATCAAATGATTTAGCTTCAAATACTTGCGATATAAGTGATATTGCTTCAAATGCAGGCGAAATGGAAGAGTTAGATTCAAATCCATGCGAAACAATTTATGTAGCTTCAAATCAATGCGATGTAGCTGGGTTATATTCAAATCCATGCGGAACAAATGATTTAGCTTCAAATACTTGCGATATAAGTGATATAGCTTCAAATGCTGGGGAAATAATCGAGTTAGCTTCAAATCCATGCGAAACATATGATGTAGCTTCAAATCAATGCGATGTAGAAGGTTTGGCTTCAGATCCATGCGAAACAAATGATTTAGCTTCAAATACTTGCGATATAAGTGATATAGCTTCAAATGCTGGCGAAATAAACGAGTTAGCTACAAATCCATACGAAACATATGATGTAGCTTGAAATCAATGCGATGTAGCTGGGTTAGATTCAAATCCATGCGAAACAAATGATTTAGCTTCAAATACTTGCGATATAAGTGATATAGCTTCAAATGCTGGCGAAATAAACGAGTTAGCTTCAAATCCATGCGAAACACATGATGTAGCTTCAAATCAATGCGATGTAGATTGTTTAGCTTCAAATCCATGCGAAACAAATGATTTAGCTTCAAATACTTGCGATATAAGTAATATAGCTTCAAATGCTGGCGAAATAATCGAGTTAGCTTCAAATCCATGCGAAACACATGATGTAGCTTCAAATGAACGCGATGTTGAAGGTTTAGCTTCAAATCCATGTGTAGCAGGTGATTTAACTTCAAATACTTGCGATATAAGTGGTCTAGCATCAAATGCTGGCGAAATAATCGAGATAGCTTCAAATCCATGCGAAACACATGATGTAGCTTCAAATGAATGCGATGTGGAAGGTTTAGCTTCAGATCCATGCGAAACAAATGATTTAGCTTCAAATATTTGCGATATAAGTGATATAGCTTCAAATTCTGGCGAAATAACCGAGTTAGCTTCAAATGCATGCGAAACACATGATGTAGCTTCAAATCAATGCGATGTAGAAGGTTTAGCTTCAAATCCAGGCGAAACAAATGATTTAGCTTCAAATACTCGTCAAACAAACGAGTTAGCTTCAAATCCATGCAAAACACATGATGTAGCTTCAAATCAATGCGATGTAGATTGTTTAGCTTCAAATCCATGCGAATCAAATGATTTAGCTTCAAATACTTGCGATATAAGTGATATTGCTTCAAATGCAGGCGAAATGGAAGAGTTAGCTTCAAATCCATGCGAAACAATTGATGTAGCTTCAAATCAATGCGATGTTGAAGATTTAGCTTCAAATCCTCGCGAAAATAATGATTTAGCTTCAAATACTTGCGATATAAGTTGTCTAGCATCAAATGCTGGCGAAGTAATCGAGTTAGCTTCAAATCCATGCGAAACACATGATGTAGCTTCAAATCAATGCGATGTAGAAGGTTTAGCTTCAAATCCATGCGAATCAAATGATTTAGCTTCAAATACTTGTGATATAACTGATATTGCTTCAAATGCAGCCGAAATGAAAGAGTTAGCTTCAAATCCATGCGAAACACATGATGTAGCTTCAAATCAATGCGATGTGGAAGGTTTAGCTTCAGATCCATGCGAAACAAATGATTTAGCTTCAAATATTTGCGATATAAGTGATATAGCTTCAAATTCTGGCGATATAACCGAGTTAGATTCAAATGCATGCGAAACACATGATGTAGCTTCAAATCAATGCGATGTAGAAGGTTTAGCTTCAAATCCATGCGAATCAAATGATTTAGCTTCAAATACTTGCGATATCAGTGATATTGCTTCAAATGCAGGCGAAACGAACGAGTTAATTTTCTAATCCATGCGAAACAAATGATGTAGCTTCAAGTCAATGCGATGTAGAAGGTTTAGCTTCAAATCCATGCCAATCAAATGATTTAGCTTCAAATACATGCGCTATAAGTGATATTGCTACAAATGCAGTCGAAATAATCGAGATAGCTTCAAATCCATGCGAAACACATGAGATACCTTCATATCAATGCGATGTAGATTGTTTAGCTTCAAATCCATGCGAAACAAATGATTTAGCTTCAAATACTTGCGATATAAGTAATATAGCTTCAAATGCTGGCGAAATAATCGAGTTAGCTTCAAATCCATGCAAAACACATGATGTAGCTTCAAATGAACGCGATGTAGAAGGTTTAGCTTCAAATCCATGCGAATCAAATGATTTAGCTTCAAATACTTGCGATATCAGTGATATTGCTTCAAATGCAGGCGAAACGAACGAGTTAATTTTCTAATCAATGCGAAACACATGATGTAGCTTCAAGTCAATGCGATGTAGAAGGTTTAGCTCCAAATCCATGCGAATCAAATGATTTAGCTTCAAATATTTGTGATATAAGTGATATAGCTTCAAATTCTGGCGAAATAACCGAGCTAGCTTCAAATGCATGCGAAACACATGATGTAGCATCAAATCAATGCGATGTAGAAGGTTTAGCTTCAAATCCATGCGAATCAAATGATTTAGCTTCAAATACTTGCGATATCAGCGATATTGCTTCAAATGCAGGCGAAACGAACGAGTTAACTTTCTAATACATGCGAAACACATGATGTAGCTTCAAGTCAATGCGATGTAGAAGGTTAAGCTTCAAATCCATGCGAATCAAATGATTTTGCTTCAAATACTTGCGATATAAGTGATATAGCTTCAAATGCTGGCGAAATAATCGAGTTAGCTTCAAATCCAAGCGAAACACATTATGTAGCTTCAAATCAATGCGATGTAGAAGGATTAGCTTCAAATCCATGCGAAACAAATGATTTAGCTTCAAATACTTGGGATATAAGTAATATAGCTTCAAATGCTGGCGAAATAATCGAGTTAGCTTCAAATCCATGCGAAACACATGATGTAGCTTCAAATGAACGCCATGTTGAAGGTTTAGCTTCAAATCCATGTGTAGCATGTGATTTAACTTCAAATACTTGCGATATAAGTGGTCTAGCATCAAATGCTGGCGAAATAATCGAGATAGCTTCAAATCCATGCGAAACACATGATGTAGCTTCAAATCAATGCGATGTGGAAGGTTTAGCTTCAGATCCATGCGAAACAAATGATTTAGCTTCAAATATTTGCGATATAAGTGATATAGCTTCAAATTCTGGCGAAATAACCGAGTTAGCTTCAAATGCATGCGAAACACATGATGTAGCTTCAAATCAATGCGATGTAGAAGGTTTAGCTTCAAATCCAGGCGAAACAAATGATTTAGCTTCAAATACTTGTCAAACAAACGAGTTAGCTTCAAATCCATGCGAAACACATGATGTAGCTTCAAATCAATGCGATGTAGATTGTTTAGCTTCAAATCCATGCGAATCAAATGATTTAGCTTCAAATACTTGCGATATCAGTGATATTGCTTCAAATGCAGGCGAAACGAACGAGTTAGCTTCAAATCCATGCGAAACACATGATGTAGCTTCAAGTCAGTGCGATGTAGAAGGTTTAGCTTCAAATCCATGCGAATCAAATGATTTAGCTTCAAATACTTGCGATATAAGTGATATAGCTTCAAATGCTGGCGAAATAATCGAGTTAGCTTCAAATCCAAGCGAAACACATTATGTAGCTTCAAATCAATGCGATGTAGAAGGATTAGCTTTAAATCCATGCGAAACAAATGATTTAGATTCAAATACTTGGGATATAAGTAATATAGCTTCAAATGCTGGCGAAATAATCGAGTTAGCTTCAAATCCATGCGAAACACATGATGTAGCTTCAAATGAACGCCATGTTGAAGGTTTAGCTTCAAATCCATGTGTAGCAGGTGATTTAACTTCAAATACTTGCGATATAAGTGGTCTAGCATCAAATGCTGGCGAAATAATCGAGATAGCTTCAAATCCATGCGAAACACATGATGTAGCTTCAAATCAATGCGATGTGGAAGGTTTAGCTTCAGATCCATGCGAAACAAATGATTTAGCTTCAAATATTTGCGATATAAGTGATATAGCTTCAAATTCTGGCGAAATAACCGAGTTAGCTTCAAATGCATGCGAAACACATGATGTAGCTTCAAATCAATGCGATGTAGAAGGTTTAGCTTCAAATCCAGGCGAAACAAATGATTTAGCTTCAAATACTTGTCAAACAAACGAGTTAGCTTCAAATCCATGCGAAACACATGATGTAGCTTCAAATCAATGCGATGTAGATTGTTTAGCTTCAAATCCATGCGAATCAAATGATTTAGCTTCAAATACTTGCGATATAAGTGATATTGCTTCAAATGCAGGCGAAATGGAAGAGTTAGCTTCAAATCCATGCGAAACAATTGATGTAGCTTCAAATCAATGCTATGTTGAAGATTTAGCTTCAAATCCTCGCGAAAATAATGATTGAGCTTCAAATACTTGCGATATAAGTTGTCTAGCATCAAATGCTGACGAAGTAATCGAGTTAGCTTCAAAACCATGCGAAACACATGATGTAGCTTCAAATCAATGCGATGTAGAAGGTTTAGCTTCAAATCCATGCGAATCAAATGATTTAGCTTCAAATACTTGTGATATAACTGATATTGCTTTAAATGCAGCCGAAATGAAAGAGTTAGCTTCAAATCCGTGCGAAACAATTGATGTAGCTTCAAATCAATGCGATGTTGAAGATTTAGCTTCAAATCCTCGCGAAAATAATGATTTAGCTTCAAATACTTGCGATATAAGTTGTCTAGCATCAAATGCTGGCGAAATAATCGAGATAGCTTCAAATCCATGCGAAACACATGATGTAGCTTCAAATCAATGCGATGTAGAAGGTTTAGCTTCAAATCCATGCGAATCAAATGATTTAGCTTCAAATACTTGCGATATAAGTGATATAGTTTCAAATGCTGGGGAAATAATCGAGTTAGCTTCAAATCCATACGAAACATATGATGTAGCTTCAAATCAATGCGATGTAGAAGGTTTGGCTTCAGATCCATGCGAAACAAATGATTTAGCTTCAAATACTTGCGATATAAGTGATATAGCTTCAAATGCTGGCGAAATAAACGAGTTAGCTACAAATCCATACGAAACATATTATGTAGCTTGAAATCAATGCGATGTAGCTGGGTTAGATTCAAATCCATGCGAAACAAATGATTTAGCTTCAAATACTTGCGATATAAGTGATATAGCTTCAAATGCTGGCGAAATAAACGAGTTAGCTTCAAATCCATGCGAAACACATGATGTAGCTTCAAATCAATTCGATGTAGATTGTTTAGCTTCAGATCCATGCGAAACAAATGATTTAGCTTCAAATATTTGCGATATAAGTGATATAGCTTCAAATTCTGGCGAAATAACCGAGTTAGCTTCAAATGCATGCGAAACACATGATGTAGCTTCAAATCAATGCGATGTAGAAGGTTTAGCTTCAAATCCATGCGAATCAAATGATTTAGCTTCAAATACTTGCGATATAACTGATATTGCTTCAAATACTTGTCAAACAACCGAGTTAGCTTCAAATCCAAGCGAAACACATGATGTAGCTTCAAATCAATGCGATGTAGAAGGATTAGCTGCAAATAAAGGCGAAACAAATGATTTAGCTTCAAATACTTGTCAAACAACCGAGTTAGCTTCAAATCCATGCGAAACACATGATGTAGCTTCAAGTCAATGCGATGTAGAATGTTTGGCTTCAAATCAATGCGAATCAAATGATTTAGCTTCAAATACTTGCGATATAAGTGATATTGCTTCAAATGCAGGCGAAACGAACGAGTTAGCTACAAATCCATACGAAACATATGATGTAGCTTGAAATCAATGCGATGTAGCTGGGTTAGATTCAAATCCATGCGAAACAAATGATTTAGCTTCAAATACTTGCGATATAAGTGATATATCTTCAAATGCAGGCGAAATAATCGAGTTAGCTTCAAATCCAAGCGAAACACATTATGTAGCTTCAAATCAATGCGATGTAGAAGCATTAGCTTCAAATCCAGGCGAAACTAATGATTTAGCTTCAAATACTTGTCAAACAAACGAGTTAGCTTCAAATCCATGCGAATCACATGATGTAGCTTCAAATCAATGCGATGTAGATTGTTTAGCTTCAAATCCATGCGAATCAAATGATTTAGCTTCAAATACTTGCGATATAAGTGATATTGCTTCAAATGCAGGCGAAATGAAAGTGTTAGCTTCAAATCCATGCGAAACAATTGATGTAGCTTCAAATCAATGCGATGTTGAAGATCTAGCTTCAAATCCTCGCGAAAATAATGATTTAGCTTCAAATCCTCGCGAAAATAATGATTTAGCTTCAAATACTTGCGATATGAGTTGTCTAGCATCAAATGCTGGCGAAGTAATCGAGTTAGCTTCAAATCCATGCGAAACACATGATGTAGCTTCAAATCAAGGCGATGTAGAAGGTTTAGCTTCAAATCCATGCGAATCAAATGATTTAGCTTCAAATACTTGCGATATAACTGATATTGCTTCAAATGCAGCCGAAACAAACGACTTAGCTTCAAATCCAAGCGAAACACATGATGTAGCTTCAAATCAATGCGATGTAGAAGGATTAGCTGCAAATAAAGGCGAAACAAATGATTTAGCTTCAAATACTTGCGATATAAGTTGTCTAGCATCAAATGCTGGCGAAGTAATCGAGTTAGCCTCAAATCCATGCGAAACACATGATGTAGCTCAAGTCAATGCGATGTAGAAGGTTTAGCTTCAAATCCATGCGAATTAAATGATTTAGCTTCAAATACTTGCGATATAAGTGATATTGCTTCAAATGCAGCCGAAACGAACGCTTTAGCTTCAAATCCATGCGAATCACATAATTTAGCTTCAAATTCATGCGAAACACATGGTTTAGCTTCAAATCAATGCGATGTCGAAGGTGTAGGTTCAAGTCCATGTGTAGCAAGTGTTTTAGCTTCAAATACTTGCGATATAAGTTGTCTAACATCAAATGCTGGCGAAGTAATCGAGTTAGCTTCAAATCAATGCGGAACACATGATGTAGCTTCAAATCAATGCGATGTAGAAGGTTTAGCTTCAAATCCATGCGAATCAAATGATCTAGATTCAAATACTTGCGATATAAGTGATATTGCTTCAAATTAAGGGCGAAACGAACGAGTTAGCTTCAAATCCATGCGAAACACATGATGTAGCTTCAAATCAATGCGATGTAGATTGTTTAGCTTCAAATCCATGCGAATCAAATGATTTAGCTTCAAATACTTGCGATATAAGTGATATTGCTTCAAATGCAGGGGAAATAAACTCGTTAGCTTCAAATCCATTCGAAACACATGATGTAGGATCAAATCAATGCGATGTAGTAGGTTTAGCTTCAAATCCATGCGAATCAAATGATCTAGCTTCAAATACTTGCGATATAAGTGATATTGCTTCAAATTAAGGGCGAAACGAACGAGTTAGCTTCAAATCCATGCGAAACACATGATGTAGCTTCAAATCAATGCGATGTAGATTGTTTAGCTTCAAATCCATTCGAATCAAATGATTTAGCTTCAAATACTTGCGATATAAGTGATATTGCTTCAAATGCAGGGGAAATAAACGCATTAGCTTCAAATCCATTCGAAACACATGATGTAGCATCAAATCAATGCGATGTAGTAGGTTTAGCTTCAAATCCATGCGAATCAAATGATTTAGCTTCAAATACTTGCGATATAAGTGATATTGCTTCAAATGCAGCCGAAACGAACGCTTTCGCTTCAAATCCATGCGAATCACATAATTTAGCTTCAAATTCATGCGAAACACATGGTTTAGCTTCAAATCAATGCGATGTCGAAGGTGTAGCTTCAAATCCATGTGTAGCATGTGTTTTAGCTTCAAATACTTGCGATATAAGTTGTCTAAAAAAGAAATGCTGGCGAAGTAATCGAGTTAGCTTCAAATCCATGCGAAACAAATGATTTAGCTCCAAATACTTGCGATATAAGTGATATAGTTTCAAATTATGGCGAAATAATCGTGTTAGCTTCAAATCCATGCGAAACAAATGATTTAGCTTCAAATTCATGCGAAACACATGGTTTAGCTTTGAATTCATGCGAAACAAATGATTTAGTTTCAAATACTTGCGATATAAGTGATATAGCTTCAAATGCAGGCGAAACGAACGAGTTAAATTTCTAATCCATGCGAAACCCATGATGTAGCTTCAAGTCAATGCGATGTAGAAGGTTTAGCTTCAAATCCATGCGAATCAAATGATTTAGCTTCAAATACTTGCGATATAAGTGATATTGCTTCAAATGCAGACGAAACGAACGCTTAAGCTTCAAATCCATGCGAATCACGTAATTTAGCTTCAAATTCATGTGAAACACATGGTTTAGCTTCAAATTCATGCGAAACAAATGATTTAGTTTCAAATACTTGCGATATAAGTGATATTGCTACAAATGCAGTCGAAATAATCGAGATAGCTTCAAATCCATGCGAAACACATGATATTCCTTCATATCAATGCGATGTAGAAGGTTTGGCTTCAGATCCATGCGAAATAAATGATTTAGCTTCAAATACTTGCGATATAAGTGATATAGCTTCAAATGCTGGCGAAATAAACGAGTTAGCTACAAATCCATACGAAACATATAATGTAGCTTGAAATCAATGCGATGTAGCTGGGTTAGATTCAAATCCATGCGAAACAAATGATTTAGCTTCAAATACTTGCGATATAAGTGATATAGCTTCAAATGCTGGCGAAATAAACGAGTTAGCTTCAAATCCATGCGAAACACATGATGTAGCTTCAAGTCAATGCGATGTAGAATGTTTGGCTTCAAATCCATGCGAATCAAATGGTTTAGCTTCAAATACTTGCGATATAAGTGATATTGCTTCAAATGCAGGCGAAATGAACGAGTTAGCTTCAAATCAATGCGAAACACATGATGTAGCTTCAAATCAATGCGATGTTGAAGATTTAGCTTCAAATCCACGCGAAACTAATGATTTAGCTTCAAATACTTGCGATATAAGTTGTCTAGCATCAAATGCTGGCGAAGTAATCGAGTTAGCTTCAAATCCATGCGAAACACATGATGTAGCTTCAAATCAATGCGATGTAGAAGGTTTAGCTTCAAATCAATGCGAATCAAATGATTTAGCTTCAAATACTTGCGACATAAGTGATATTGCTCCAAATGCAGGCGAAACGAACGAGTTAGCTTCAAATCCATGCGAAACACATGATATAGCTTCAAGTCAATGCGATGTAGAAGGTTTAGCTTCAAATCCACGAGAAACAAATGATTTAGCTTCAAATACTTGCGATATAAGTTGTCTAGCATCAAATGCTGGCGAAGTAATCGAGTTAGCTTCAAATCCATGCGAAACACATGATGTAGCTTCAAGTCAATGCGATGTAGAAGGTTTAGCTTCAAATCCATGCGTATTAAATGATTTAGCTTCAAATACTTGCGATATAAGTGATATTGCTTCAAATGCAGCCGAAACGAACGCTTTAGCTTCAAATCCATGCGAATCACATAATTTAGATTCAAATTCAAGCGAAACACATGGTTTAGCTTCAAATCAATGCGATGTGGAAGGTGTAGCTTCAAATCCATGTGTAGCAAGTGTTTTAGCTTCAAATACTTGCGATATAAGTCGTCTAACATCAAATGCTGGCGAAGTAATCGAGTTAGCTTCAAATCCATGCGAAACACATGATGTAGCTCAAATCAATGCAATGTAGATTGTTTAGCTTCAAATCCATGAAAAAACAAATGATTTAGCTTCAAATACTTGCGATATAAGTGATATAGCTTCAAGTGCAGGGGAAACAAACGCGTTAGCTTCAAATCCATTCGAAACACATGATGTAGCTTCAAATCAATGCGATGTACTAGGTTTAGCTTCAAATCCATGCGAATCAAATGATTTAGCTTCAAATACTTGCGATATAACTGATATTGCTTCACATGCAGCCGAAACAAACGAGTTAGCTTCAAATCCAAGCGAAAAACATGATGTAGCTTCAAATCAATGCGATGTAGAAGGATTAGCTGCAAATAAAGGCGAAACAAATGATTTAGCTTCAAATACTTGTCAAACAAACGAGTTAGCTTCAAATCCATGCGAAACACATGATGTAGCTTCAAGTCAATACGATGTAGAATGTTTAGCTTCAAATCCATGCGAATCAATTATTTAGCTTCAAATACTTGCGATATAAGTGATATTGCTTCAAATGCAGGCGAAATGAACGAGTTAGCTTCAAATCCATGCGAAATACATGATGTAGCTTCAAATCAATGCGATGTTGAAGATTTAGCTTCAAATCCACGCGAAACAAATGATTGAGCTTCAAATACTTGCGATATAAGTTGTCTAGCATCAAATGCTGGCGAAGTAATCAAGTTAGCTTCAAATCCATGCGAAACACATTATGTAGCTTCAAATCAATGCGATGTAGAAGGTTTAGCATCAAATCCATGCGAATCAAGTGATTTAGCTTCAAATACTTGCGATATAAGTGATATTGCTTCAAATTCTGGCGAAATAACCGAGTTAGCTTCAAATGCATGCGAAACACATGATGTATCTTCAAATCAATGCGATGTAGAAGGTTTAGCTTCAAATCCATGCGAATCAAATGATTTAGCTTCAAATACTTGCGATATAAGTGATATTGCTTCAAATGCTGGCGAAATAATCGAGTTAGCTTCAAATCCAAGCGAAACACATTATGTAGCTCCAAGTCAATGCGATGTAGAAGCATTAGCTTCAAATCCAGGCGAAACAAATGATTTAGCTTCAAATACTTGTCAAACAAACGAGTTAGCTTCAAATCCATGCGAAACATATGATGTAGCTTCAAATCAATGCGATGTAGATTGTTTAGCTTCAAATCCATGCGAATCAAATGATTTAGCTTCAAATACTTGCGATATAAGTGATATTGCTTCAAATGCAGGCGAAATGAAAGTGTTTGCTTCAAATCCATGCGAAACAATTGGTGTAGCTTCAAATCAATGCGGTGTTGAAGATATAGCTTCAAATCCTCGCGAAAATAATGATTTAGCTTCAAATACTTGCGATATGAGTTGTCTAGCATCAAATGCTGGCGAAGTAATCGAGGTTGCCTCAAATCCATGCGAAACACATGATGTAGCTTCAAATCAATGCGATGTAGAAGGATTAGCTGCAAATAAAGGCGAAACAAATGATTTAGCTTCAAATACTTGTCAAACAAACGAGTTAGCTTCAAATCCATGCGAAGCACATGATGTAGCTTCAAGTCAATGCGATGTAGAATGTTTGGCTTCAAATCCATGCGAATCAAATGATTTAGCTTCAAATACTTGCAATATAAGTGATATTGCTTCAAATGCAGGCGAAATGAACGAGTTAGCTTGAAATCCATGCGAAACACATGATGTAGCTTCAAATCAATGCGATGTTGAAGATTTAGCTTCAAATCCAAGCGAAACAAATGATGTAGCTTCAAATGCTTGCGAAATAAGTTGTCTAGCATCAAATGCTGGCGAAGTAATCGAGTTAGCTTCAAATCCATGCGAAACACATGATGTAGCTTCAAACCAATGCGATGTAGAAAGTTTAGCTTCAAATCCATGCGAATTAAATGATTTAGCTTCAAATACTTGCGATATAAGTGATATTGCTTCAAATGCAGACGAAACGAACGCTTTAGCTTCAAATCCATGCGAATCACATAATTTAGCTTCAAATTCAAGCGAAACACATGGTTTAGCTTCAAATCAATGCGATGTGGAAGGTGTAGCTTCAAATCCATGTGTAGCAAGTGTTTTAGTTTCAAATACTTGCGATATAAGTTGTCTAACATCAAATGCTGGCGAAGTAATCGAGTTAGCTTCATATCCATGCGAAACACATGATGTAGCTCAAATCAATGCAATGTAGATTGTTTAGCTTCAAATCCATGAAAAAACAAATGATTTAGCTTCAAATACTTGCGATATAAGTGATATAGCTTCAAATGCAGGGGAAACAAACGCGTTAGCTTCAAATCCATTCGAAACACATGATCTAGCTTCAAATCAATGCGATGTAGTAGGTTTAGCTTCAAATCCATGCGAATCAAATGATTTAGCTTCAAATACTTGCGATATAACTGATATTGCTTCAAATGCAGCCGAAACAAACGAGTTAGCTTCAAATCCAAGCGAAAAACATGATGTAGCTTCAAATCAATGCGATGTAGAAGGATTAGCTGCAAATAAAGGCGAAACAAATGATTTAGCTTCAAATACTTGTCAAACAAACGAGTTAGCTTCAAATCCATGCGAAACACATGATGTAGCTTCAAGTCAATACGATGTAGAATGTTTAGCTTCAAATCCATGCGAATCAAATGATTTAGCTTCAAATACTTGCGATATAAGTGATATTGCTTCAAATGCAGGCGAAATGAACGAGTTAGCTTCAAATCCATGCGAAACACATGATGTAGCTTCAAATCAATGCGATGTTGAAGATTTAGCTTCAAATCCACGCGAAACAAATGATTGAGCTTCAAATACTTGCGATATAAGTTGTCTAGCATCAAATGCTGGCGAAGTAATCAAGTTAGCTTCAAATCCATGCGAAACACATGATGTAGCTTCAAATCAATGCGATGTAGAACGTTTAGCTTCAAATCCATGCGAATCAAATGATTTAGCTTCAAATACTTGCGATATAAGTGATATTGCTTCAAATTCTGGCGAAATAACCGAGTTAGCTTCAAATGCATGCGAAACACATGATGTAGCTTCAAATCAATGCGATGTAGAAGGTTTAGCTTCAAATCCATGCGAATCAAATGATTTAGCTTCAAATACTTGCGATATAAGTGATATTGCTTCAAATGCTGGCGAAATAATCGAGTTAGCTTCAAATCCAAGCGAAACACATTATGTAGCTCCAAGTCAATGCGATGTAGAAGCATTAGCTTCAAATCCAGGCGAAACAAATGATTTAGCTTCAAATACTTGTCAAACAAACGAGTTAGCTTCAAATCCATGCGAAACATATGATGTAGCTTCAAATCAATGCGATGTAGATTGTTTAGCTTCAAATCCATGCGAATCAAATGATTTAGCTTCAAATACTTGCGATATAAGTGATATTGCTTCAAATGCAGGCGAAATGAAAGTGTTTGCTTCAAATCCATGCGAAACACATGATGTAGCTTCAAATCAATGCGATGTAGAAGGATTAGCTGCAAATAAAGGCGAAACAAATGATTTAGCTGCAAATACTTGTCAAACAAACGAGTTAGCTTCAAATCCATGCGAAGCACATGATGTAGCTTCAAGTCAATGCGATGTAGAATGTTTGGCTTCAAATCCATGCGAATCAAATGATTTAGCTTCAAATACTTGCGATATAAGTGATATTGCTTCAAATGCAGGCGAAATGAACGAGTTAGCTTCAAATCCATGCGAAACACATGATGTAGCTTCAAATCAATGCGATGTTGAAGATTTAGCTTCAAATCCAAGCGAAACAAATGATGTAGCTTCAAATACTTGCGAAATAAGTTGTCTAGCATCAAATGCTGGCGAAGTAATCGAGTTAGCTTCAAATCCATGCGAAACACATGATGTAGCTTCAAACCAATGCGATGTAGAAGGTTTAGCTTCAAATCAATGCGAATCAAATGATTTAGCTTCAAATACTTGCGATATAAGTGATATTGCTTCAAATGCAGGCGAAACGAACGAGTTAGCTTCAAATCCATGCGAAACACATGATGTAGCTTCAAGTCAATGCGATGTAGAAGGTTTAGCTTCAAATCCACGAGAAACAAATGATTTAGCTTCAAATACTTGCGATATAAGTTGTCTAGCATCAAATGCTGGCGAAGTAATCGAGTTAGCTTCAAATCCATGCGAAACACATGATGTAGTTTCAAGTCAATGCGATGTAGAAGGTTTAGCTTCAAATCAATGCGAATCAAATGATTTAGCTTCAAATACTTGCGATATAAGTGATATTGCTTCAAATGCAGGCGAAACAAACGAGTTAGCTTCAAATCCAAGCGAAAAACATGATGTAGCTTCAAATCAATGCGATGTAGAAGGATTAGCTGCAAATAAAGGCGAAACAAATGATTTAGCTTCAAATACTTGTCAAACAAACGAGTTAGGTTCAAATCCATGCGAAACACATGATGTAGCTTCAAGTCAATACGATGTAGAATGTCTAGCTTCAAATCCATGCGAATCAAATGATTTAGCTTCAAATACTTGCGATATAAGTGATATTGCTTCAAATGCAGGCGAAATGAACGAGTTAGCTTCAAATCCATGCGAAACACATGATGTAGCTTCAAATCAATGCGATGTTGAAGATTTAGCTTCAAATCCAGGCGAAACAAATGATTGAGCTTCAAATACTTGCGATATCAGTGATAATGCTTCAAATGCAGGCGAAACGAACGAGTTAGCTTCAAATCCATGCGAAACACATGATGTAGCTTCAAATTCATGTGAAACACATGGTTTAGCTTCAAATTCATGCGAAACAAATGATTTAGCTTCAAATACTTGCGATATAAGTGATATAGTTTCAAATGCTGGCGAAATAATCGAGCTAGCTTCAAATCCATGCGAAACATATGATGTAGCTTCAAATGAATGCGATGTAGAAGGTTTGGCTTCAGATCCATGCGAAACAAATGATTTAGCTTCAAATACTTGCGATATAAGTGATATAGCTTCAAATGCTGGCGAAATAAACGAGATAGCTTCAAATCCATGCGAAACACATGATGAAGCTTCAAGTCAATGCGATGTAGAAGGTTTAGCTTCAAATCCACGAGAAACAAATGATTTAGCTTCAAATACTTGCGATATAAGTTGTCTAGCATCAAATGCTGGCGAAGTAATCGAGTTAGCTTCAAATCCATGCGAAACACATGATGTAGCTTCAAGTCAATGCGATGTAGAAGGTTTAGATTCAAATCCATGCGAATCAAGTGATTTAGCTTCAAATACTTGCGATATAAGTGATATTGCTTCAAATTCTGGCGAAATAACCGAGTTAGCTTCAAATCCAAGAGAAACAAATGATTTAGTTTCAAATACTTGCGATATAAGTGATATAGCTTCGAATTCTGGCGAAATAACCGAGTTAGCTTCAAATGCATGCGAAACACATGATGTAGCTTCAAATCAATGCGATGTGGAAGGTGTAGCTTCAAATCCATGTGTAGCAAGTGTTTTAGCTTAAAATACTTGCGATATAAGTGATATAGTTTCAAATGCTGGCGAAATAATCGAGTTAGCTTCAAATCCATGCGAAACATATGATGTAGCTTCAAATCAATGCGATGTAGAAGGTTTGGCTTCAGATCCATGCGAAACAAATGATTTAGCTTCATATACTTGCGATATAAGTGATATAGCTTCAAATGCTGGCGAAATAAACGAGTTAGCTTCAAATCCATGCGAAACACATGATGTAGCTTCAAATCAATGCGATGTAGATTGTTTAGCTTCAAATCCATGCGAAACAAATGATTTAGATTCAAATACTTGCGATATAAGTAATATAGCTTCAAATGCTGGCGAAATAATCGAGTTAGTTTCAAATCCATGCGAAACACATGATGTAGCTTAAAATCAACGCGATCTTGAAGGTTTAGCTTCAAATCCATGTGTAGCAGGTGATTTAACTTCAAATACTTGCGATATAAGTGGTCTAGCATCAAATGTTGGCGAAATAATCGAGATAGCTTCAAATCCATGCGAAACACATGATGTAGCTTCAAATCAATGCGATGTGGAAGGTTTAGCTTCAGATCCATGCGAAACAAATGATTTAGCTTCAAATATTTGCGATATAAGTGATATAACTTCAAATTCTGGCGAAATAACCGAGTTAGCTTCAAATGCATGCGAAACACATGATGTAGCTTCAAATCAATGCGATGCAGAAGGTTTAGCTTCAAATCCATGCGAATCAAATGATTTAGCTTCAAATACTTGCGACATAAGTGATATTGCTTCAAATGCAGGCGAAACGAACGAGTTAGCTTCAAATCCATGCGAAGCACATGATGTAGCTTCAAGTCAATGCGATGTAGAAGGTTTAGCTTCAAATCCACGAGAAACAAATGATTTAGCTTCAAATACTTGCGATATAAGTTGTCTAGCATCAAATGCTGGCGAAGTAATCGAGTTAGCTTCAAATCCATGCGAAACACATGATGTAGCTTCAAGTCAATGCGATGTAGAAGGTTTAGCTTCAAATCCATGCGAATTAAATGATTTAGCTTCAAATACTTGTGATATAAGTGATATTGCTTCAAATGCAGCCAAAACGAACGCTTTAGCTTCAAATCCATGCGAATCACATAATTTAGATTCAAATTCAAGCGAAACACATGGTTTAGCTTCAAATCAATGCGATGTGGAAGGTGTAGCTTCAAATCCATGTGTAGCAAGTGTTTTAGCTTCAAATACTTGCGATATAAGTTGTCTAACATCAAATGCTGGCGAAGTAATCGAGTTAGCTTCAAATCCATGCGAAACATATGATGTAGCTCAAATCAATGCGATGTAGATTGTTTAGCTTCAAATCATGAAAAAACAAATGATTTAGGTTCAAATACTTGCGATATAAGTGATATAGCTTCAAGTGCAGGGGAAACAAACGCGTTAGCTTCAAATCCATTCGAAACACATGATGTAGCTTCAAATCAATGCGATGTAGTAGGTTTAGCTTCAAATCCATGCGAATCAAATGATTTAGCTTCAAATACTTGCGATATAACTGATATTGCTTCAAATGCAGCCGAAACAAACGAGTTAGCTTCAAATCCAAGCGAAAAACATGATGTAGCTTCAAATCAATGCGATGTAGAAGGATTAGCTGCAAATAAAGGCGAAACAAATGATTTAGCTTCAAATACTTGTCAAACAAACGAGTTAGCTTCAAATCCAAGCGAAACACATGATGTAGCTTCAAGTCAATACGATGTAGAATGTTTAGCTTCAAATCCATGCGAATCAAATGATTTAGCTTCAAATACTTGCGATATAAGTGATATTGCTTCAAATGCAGGCGAAATGTACGAGTTAGCTTCAAATCCATGCGAAACACATGATGTAGCTTCAAATCAATGCGATGTAGAAGGTTTAGCTTCAAATCCATGCGAATCAAGTGATTTAGCTTCAAATACTTGCGATATAAGTGATATTGCTTCAAATTCTGGCGAAATAACCGAGTTAGCTTCAAATGCATGCGAAACACATGATGTAGCTTCAAATCAATGCGATGTAGAAGGTTTAGCTTCAAATCCATGCGAATCAAATGATTTAGCTTCAAATACTTGCGATATAAGTGATATTGCTTCAAATGCTGGCGAAATAATCGAGTTAGCTTCAAATCCAAGCGAAACACATTATGTAGCTCCAAGTCAATGCGATGTAGAAGCATTAGCTTCAAATCCAGGCGAAACAAATGATTTAGCTTCAAATACTTGTCAAACAAACGAGTTAGCTTCAAATCCATGCGAAACACATGATGTAGCTTCAAATCAATGCGATGTAGAAGGATTAGCTGCAAATAAAGGCGAAACAAATGATTTAGCTTCAAATACTTGTCAAACAAACGAGTTAGCTTCAAATCCATGCGAAGCACATGATGTAGCTTCAAGTCAATGCGATGTAGAATGTTTGGCTTCAAATCCATGCGAATCAAATGATTTAGCTTCAATTACTTGCGATATAAGTGATATCGCTCCAAATGCAGGCGAAATGAACGAGTTAGCTTCAAATCCATGCGAAACACATGATGTAGCTTCAAATCAATGCGATGTTGAAGATTTAGCTTCAAATCCAAGCGAAACAAATGATGTAGCTTCAAATACTTACGAAATAAGTTGTCTAGCATCAAATGCTGGCGAAGTAATCGAGTTAGCTTCAAATCCATGCGAAACACATGATGTAGCTTCAAACCAATGCGATGTAGAACGTTTAGCTTCAAATCAATGCGAATCAAATGATTTAGCTTCAAATACTTGCGATATAAGTGATATTGCTTCAAATGCAGGCGAAACGAACGAGTTAGCTTCAAATCCATGCGAAACACATGATGTAGCTTCAAGTCAATGCGATGTAGAAGGTTTAGCTTCAAATCCACGAGAAACAAATGATTTAGCTTCAAATACTTGCGATATAAGTTGTCTAGCATCAAATGCTGGCGAAGTAATCGAGTTAGCTTCAAATCCATGCGAAACACATGATGTAGCTTCAAGTCAATGCGATGTAGAAGGTTTAGCTTCAAATCCATGCGAATTAAATGATTTAGCTTCAAATACTTGCGATATTAGTGATATTGCTTCAAATGCAGACGAAACGAACGCTTTAGCTTCAAATCCATGCGAATCACATAATTTAGCTTCAAATTCATGCGAAACACATGGTTTAGCTTCAAATCAATGCGATGTCGAAGGTGTAGCTTCATATCCATGTGTAGCAAGTGTTTTAGCTTCAATACTTGCGATATAACTGATATTGCTGCAAATGCAGCCGAAACAAACGAGTTAGCTTCAAATCCAAGCGAAAAACATGATGTAGCTTCAAATCAATGCGATGTAGAAGGATTAGCTGCAAATAAAGGCGAAACAAATGATTTAGCTTCAAATACTTGTCAAACAAACGAGTTAGCTTCAAATCCATGCGAAACACATGATGTAGCTTCAAGTCAATACGATGTAGAATGTTTAGCTTCAAATCCATGCGAATCAAATGATTTAGCTTCAAATACTTGCGATATAAGTGATATTGCTTCAAATGCAGGCGAAATGAACGAGTTAGCTTCAAATCCATGCGAAACACATGATGTAGCTTCAAATCAATGCGATGTTGAAGATTTAGCTTCAAATCCAGGCGAAACAAATGATTGAGCTTCAAATACTTGCGATATCAGTGATAATGCTTCAAATGCAGGCGAAACGAACGAGTTAGCTTCAAATCCATGCGAAACACATGATGTAGCTTCAAGTCAAAGCGATGTAGAAGGTTTAGCTTCAAATCCATTCGAAACAAATGATTTAGCTTCAAATACTTGCGATATAAGTTATATTGCTTCAAATGCAGCCGAAACGAACGCTTTAGCTTCAAATCCATGCGAATCACATAATTTAGCTTCAAATTCATGTGAAACACACGGTTTAGCTTCAAATTCATGCGAAACAAATGATTTAGCTTCAAATACTTGCGATATAAGTGATATTTCTTCAAATGCAGGCGAAATGAACGAGTTAGCTTCAAATCCATGCGAAACACATGATGTAGCTTCAAATCAATGCGATGTTGAAGATTTAGCTTCAAATCCTCGCGAAAACAATGATTTAACTTCAAATACTTGCGATATGATTTGTCTAGCATCAAATGCTCTCGAAGTAATCGAGTTTGCTTCAAATCCATGCGAAACACATGATGTAGCTTCAAATCAATGCGATGTAGAAGGTTTAGCTTCAAATCCATGCGAATCAAATAATTTAGCTTCAAATACTTGCGATATAAGTGATATTGCTTCAAATGCAGGCGAAATGAAAGTGTTAGCTTCAAATCCATGCGAAACAATTGATGTAGCTTCAAATCAATGCGATGTTGAAGATTTAGCTTCAAATCCTCGCGAAAACAATGATTTAGCTTCAAATACTTGCGATATGATTTGTCTAGCATCAAATGCTCGCGAAGTATTCGAGTTTGCTTCAAATCCATGCGAAACACATGATGTAGCTTCGAATCAATGCGATGTAGAAGGTTTAGCTTCAAATCCATGCGAATCAAATGATTTAGCTTCAAATACTTGCGATATAACTGATATTGCTTCAAATGCAGCCGAAACGAACGCTTTAGCTTCAAATCCATGCGAAACACATGATGTAGCTTCAAATCAATGCGATGTTGAAGATTTAGCTTCAAATCCATGCGAAACAAATGATTTAGCTTCAAATACTTGCGATATAAGTTGTCTAGCATCAAATGCTGGCGAAGTAATCGAGTTAGCTTCAAATGCATGCGAAACACATGATGTAGCATCAAATCAATGCGATGTAGAAGGTTTAGCTTCAAATCAATGCGAATCAAATGATTTAGCTTCAAATACTTGCGACATAAGTGATATTGCTTCAAATGCAGGCGAAACGAACGAGTTAGCTTCAAATCCATGCGAAACACATGATGTAGCTTCAAGTCAATGCGATGTAGAAGGTTTAGCTTCAAATCCACGAGAAACAAATGATTTAGCTTCAAATACTTGCGATATAAGTTGTCTAGCATCAAATGCTGGCGAAGTAATCGAGTTAGCTTCAAATCCATGCGAAACACATGATGTAGCTTCAAATCAATGCGATGTAGTAGGTTTAGCTTCAAATCCATGCGAATCAAATGATTTAGCTTCAAATACTTGCGATATAACTGATATTGCTTCAAATGCAGCCGAAACAAACGAGTTGGCTTCAAATCCAAGCGAAAAACATGATGTAGCTTCAAATCAATGCGATGTAGAAGGATTAGCTGCAAATAAAGGCGAAACACATGATTTAGCTTCAAATACTTGTCAAACAAACGAGTTAGCTTCAAATCCATGCGAAACACATGATGTAGCTTCAAGTCAGTACGATGTAGAATGTTTAGCTTCAAATCCATGCGAATCAAATGATTTAGCTTCAAATACTTGCGATATAAGTGATATTGCTTCAAATGCAGGCGAAATGAACGAGTTAGCTTCAAATTCATGCGAAACACATGATGTAGCTTCAAATCAATGCGATGTAGAAGGTTTAGCTTCAAATCCATGCGAATCAAGTGATTTAGCTTCAAACACTTGCGATATAAGTGATATTGCTTCAAATTCTGGCGAAATAACCGAGTTAGCTTCAAATGCATGCGAAACACATGATGTAGCTTCAAATCAATGCGATGTAGAAGGTTTAGCTTCAAATCCATGCGAATCAAATGATTTAGCTTCAAATACTTGCGATATAAGTGATATTGCTTCAAATGCTGGCGAAATAATCGAGATAGCTTCAAATCCAAGCGAAACACATTATGTAGCTCCAAGTCAATGCGATGTAGAAGCATTAGCTTCAAATCCAGGCGAAACAAATGATTTAGCTTCAAATACTTGTCAAACAAACGAGTTAGCTTCAAATCCATGCGAAACATATGATGTAGCTTCAAATCAATGCGATGTAGATTGTTTAGCTTCAAATCCATGCGAATCAAATGATTTAGCTTCAAATACTTGCGATATTAGTGATATTGCTTCAAATGCAGGCGAAATGAAAGTGTTTGCTTCAAATCCATGCGAAACAATTGATGTAGCTTCAAATCAATGCGGTGTTGAAGATTTAGCTTCAAATCCTCGCGAAAATAATGATTTAGCTTCAAATACTTGCGATATGAGTTGTCTAGCATCAAATGCTGGCGAAGTAATCGAGTTTGCTTCAAATCCATGCGAAACACATGATGTAGCTTCAAATCAATGCGATGTAGAAGGATTAGCTGCAAATAAAGGCGAAACAAATGATTTAGCTTCAAATACTTGTCAAACAAACGAGTTAGCTTCAAATCCATGCGAAGCACATGATGTAGCTTCAAGTCAATGCGATGTAGAATGTTTGGCTTCAAATCCATGCGAATCAAATGATTTAGCTTCAAATACTTGCGATATAAGTGATATTGCTCCAAATGCAGGCGAAATGAACGAGTTAGCTTCAAATCCATGCGAAACACATGATGTAGCTTCAAATCAATGCGATGTTGAAGATTTAGCTTCAAATCCAAGCGAAACAAATGATGTAGCTTCAAATACTTGCGAAATAAGTTGTCTAGCATCAAATGCTGGCGAAGTAATCGAGTTAGCTTCAAATCCATGCGAAACACATGATGTAGCTTCAAACCAATGCGATGTAGAACGTTTAGCTTCAAATCAATGCGAATCAAATAATTTAGCTTCAAATACTTGCGATATAAGTGATATTGCTTCAAATGCAGGCGAAATGAAAGTGTTAGCTTCAAATCCATGCGAAACAATTGATGTAGCTTCAAATCAATGCGACGTTGAAGATTTAGCTTCAAATCCTCGCGAAAACAATGATTTAGCTTCAAATACTTGCGATATGATTTGTCTAGCATCAAATGCTCGCGAAGTATTCGAGTTTGCTTCAAATCCATGCGAAACACATGATGTAGCTTCAAATCAATGCGATGTAGAAGGTTTAGCTTCAAATCCATGCGAATCAAATGATTTAGCTTCAAATACTTGCGATATAAGTTATATTGCTTCAAATGCAGCCGAAACGAACGCTTTAGCTTCAAATCCATGCGAATCACATAATTTAGCTTCAAATTCATGTGAAACACACGGTTTAGCTTCAAATTCATGCGAAACAAATGATTTAGCTTCAAATACTTGCGATATAAGTGATATTGCTTCAAATGCAGGCGAAATGAACGAGTTAGCTTCAAATCCATGCGAAACACATGATGTAGCTTCAAATCAATGCGATGTTGAAGATTTAGCTTCAAATCCTCGCGAAAACAATGATTTAACTTCAAATACTTGCGATATGATTTGTCTAGCATCAAATGCTCTCGAAGTAATCGAGTTTGCTTCAAATCCATGCGAAACACATGATGTAGCTTCAAATCAATGCGATGTAGAAGGTTTAGCTTCAAATCCATGCGAATCAAATGATTTAGCTTCAAATACTTGCGATATAAGTGATATTGCTTCAAATGCAGGCGAAATGAACGAGTTAGCTTCAAATCCATGCCGAAACACATGATGTAGCTTCAAATCAATGCGATGTAGAAGGTTTAGCTTCAAATCCATGCGAATCAAATGATTTAGCTTCAAATACTTGCGATATAACTGATATTGCTTCAAATGCAGCCGAAACGAACGCTTTAGCTTCAAATCCATGCGAAACACATGATGTAGCTTCAAATCAATGCGATGTTGAAGGTTTAGCTTCAAATCCACGAGAAACAAATGATTTAGCTTCAATACTTGCGATATAAGTTGTCTAGCATCAAATGCTGGCGAAGTAATCGAGTTAGCTTCAAATCCATGCGAAACACATGATGTAGCTTCAAATCAATGCGATGTAGTAGGTTTAGCTTCAAATCCATGCGAATCAAATGATTTAGCTTCAAATACTTGCGATATAACTGATATTGCTTCAAATGCAGCCGAAACAAACGAGTTGGCTTCAAATCCAAGCGAAAAACATGATGTAGCTTCAAATCAATGCGATGTAGAAGGATTAGCTGCAAATAAAGGCGAAACACATGATTTAGCTTCAAATACTTGTCAAACAACGAGTTAGCTTCAAATCCATGCGAAACACATGATGTAGCTTCAAGTCAGTACGATGTAGAATGTTTAGCTTCAAATCCATGCGAATCAAATGATTTAGCTTCAAATACTTGCGATATAAGTGATATTGCTTCAAATGCAGGCGAAATGAACGAGTTAGCTTCAAATTCATGCGAAACACATGATGTAGCTTCAAATCAATGCGATGTAGAAGGTTTAGCTTCAAATCCATGCGAATCAAGTGATTTAGCTTCAAATACTTGCGATATAAGTGATATTGCTTCAAATTCTGGCGAAATAATCGAGTTAGCTTCAAATCCAAGCGAAACACATTATGTAGCTCCAAGTCAATGCGATGTAGAAGCATTAGCTTCAAATCCAGGCGAAACAAATGATTTAGCTTCAAATACTTGTCAAACAAACGAGTTAGCTTCAAATCCATGCGAAACATATGATGTAGCTTCAAATCAATGCGATGTAGATTGTTTAGCTTCAAATCCATGCGAATCAAATGATTTAGCTTCAAATACTTGCGATATTAGTGATATTGCTTCAAATGCAGGCGAAATGAAAGTGTTTGCTTCAAATCCATGCGAAACAATTGGATGTAGCTTCAAATCAATGCGGTGTTGAAGATTTAGCTTCAAATCCTCGCGAAAATAATGATTTAGCTTCAAATACTTGCGATATGAGTTGTCTAGCATCAAATGCTGGCGAAGTAATCGAGTTTGCTTCAAATCCATGCGAAACACATGATGTAGCTTCAAATCAATGCGATGTAGAAGGATTAGCTGCAAATAAAGGCGAAACAAATGATTTAGCTTCAAATACTTGTCAAACAAACGAGTTAGCTTCAAATCCATGCGAAGCACATGATGTAGCTTCAAGTCAATGCGATGTAGAATGTTTGGCTTCAAATCCATGCGAATCAAATGATTTAGCTTCAAATACTTGCGATATAAGTGATATTGCTCCAAATGCAGGCGAAATGAACGAGTTAGCTTCAAATCCATGCGAAACACATGATGTAGCTTCAAATCAATGCGATGTTGAAGATTTAGCTTCAAATCCAAGCGAAACAAATGATGTAGCTTCAAATACTTGCGAAATAAGTTGTCTAGCATCAAATGCTGGCGAAGTAATCGAGTTAGCTTCAAATCCATGCGAAACACATGATGTAGCTTCAAACCATGCGATGTAGAACGTTTAGCTTCAAATCAATGCGAATCAAATGATTTAGCTTCAAATACTTGCGATATAAGTGATATTGCTTCAAATGCAGGCGAAATGAACGAGTTAGCTTCAAATCCATGCGAAACACATGATGTAGCTTCAAATCAATGCGATGTTGAAGATTTAGCTTCAAATCCTCGCGAAAACAATGATTTAACTTCAAATACTTGCGATATGATTTGTCTAGCATCAAATGCTCTCGAAGTAATCGAGTTTGCTTCAAATCCATGCGAAACACATGATGTAGCTTCAAATCATGCGATGTAGAAGGTTTAGCTTCAAATCCATGCGAATCAAATAATTTAGCTTCAAATACTTGCGATATAAGTGATATTGCTTCAAATGCAGGCGAAATGAAAGTGTTAGCTTCAAATCCATGCGAAACAATTGATGTAGCTTCAAATCAATGCGATGTTGAAGATTTTAGCTTCAAATCCTCGCGAAAACAATGATTTAGCTTCAAATACTTGCGATATGATTTGTCTAGCATCAAATGCTCGCGAAGTATTCCGAGTTTGCTTCAAATCCATGCGAAACACATGATGTAGGCTTCAAATCAATGGCGATGTAGAAGGTTTAGCTTCAAATCCATGCGAATCAAATGATTTAGCTTCAAATACTTGCGAATAAAGTTATATTGCTTCAAATGCAGCCGAAACGAACGCTTTAGCTTCAAATCCATGCGAATCACATAATTTAGCTTCAAATTCATGTGAAACACACGGTTTAGCTTCAAATTCATGCGAAACAAATGATTTAGCTTCAAATACTTGCGATATAAGTGATATTGCTTCAAATGCAGGCGAAATGAACGAGTTAGCTTCAAATCCATGCGAAACACATGATGTAGCTTCAAAATCAATGCGATGTTGAAGATTTAGCTTCAAATCCTCGCGAAAACAATGGATTTAACTTCAAATACTTGCGATATTGATTTGTCTAGCATCAAATGCCTCTCGAAGTAATCGAGTTTGCTTCAAATCCATGCGAAACACATGATGTAGCTTCAAATCAATGCGATGTAGAAGGTTAAGCTTCAAATCCATGCGAATCAAATGATTTAGCTTCAAATACTTGCGAACATAAGTGATATTGCTTCAAATGCAGGCGAATGAACGAGTTAGCTCAAATCCATGCGAAACACATGATGTAGCTTCAAATCAATGCGATGTAGAAGGTTTAGCTTCAAATCCATGCGAATCAAATGATTTAGCTTCAAATACTTGCGATATAACTGATATTGCTTCAAATGCAGCCGAAACGAACGCTTTAGCTTCAAATCCATGCGAAACACATGATGTAGCTTCAAATCAATGCGATGTTGAAGGTTTAGCTTCAAATCCACGAGAAACAAATGATTAGCTTAAATACTTGCGATATAAGTTGTCTAGCATCAAATGCTGGCGAAGTAATCGAGTTAGCTTCAAATCCATGCGAAACACATGATGTAGCTTCAAATCAATGCGATGTAGTAGGTTTAGCTTCAAATCCATGCGAATCAAATGATTAGCTTCAAATACTTGCGATATAACTGATATTGCTTCAAATGCAGCCGAAACAAACGAGTTGGCTTCAAATCCAAGCGAAAAACATGATGTAGCTTCAAATCAATGCGATGTAGAAGGAATAGCTGCAAATAAAGGCGAAACACATGATTTAGCTTCAAATACTTGTCAAACAAACGAGTTAGCTTCAAATCCATGCGAAACACATGATGTAGCTTCAAGTCAGTACGATGTAGAATGTTTAGGGCTTCAAATCCATGCGAATCAAATGATTTAGCTTCAAATACTTGCGATATAAGTGATATTGCTTCAATGCAGGCGAAATGAACGAGTTAGCTTCAAATTCATGCGAAACACATGATGTAGCTTCAAATCAATGCGATGTAGAAGGTTTAGCTTCAAATCCATGCGAATCAAGTGATTTAGCTTCAAATACTTGCGATATAAGTGATATTGCTTCAAATTCTGGCGAAATAATCGAGTTAGCTTCAAATCCAAGCGAAACACATTATGTAGCTCCAAGTCAATGCGATGTAGAAGCATTAGCTTCAAATCCAGGCGAAACAAATGATTTAGCTTCAAATACTTGTCAAACAAACGAGTTAGCTTCAAATCCATGCGAAACATATGATGTAGCTTCAAATCAATGCGATGTAGATTGTTTAGCTTCAAATCCATGCGAATCAAATGATTTAGCTTCAAATACTTGCGATATTAGTGATATTGCTTCAAATGCAGGCGAAATGAAAGTGTTTGCTTCAAATCCATGCGAAACATTGATGTAGCTTCAAATCAATGCGGTGTTGAAGATTTAGCTTCAAATCCTCGCGAAAATAATGATTTAGCTTCAAATACTTGCGATATGAGTTGTCTAGCATCAAATGCTGGCGAAGTAATCGAGTTTGCTTCAAATCCATGCGAAACACATGATGTAGCTTCAAATCAATGCGATGTAGAAGGATTAGCTGCAAATAAAGGCGAAACAAATGATTTAGGCTACAAATACTTGTCAAACAAACGAGTTAGCTTCAAATCCATGCGAAACACATGATGTAGCTTCAAGTCAATACGATGTAGAATGTTTAGCTTCAAATCCATGCGAATCAAATGATTTAGCTTCAAATACTTGCGATATAAGTGATATTGCTTCAAATGCAGGCGAAATGAACGAGTTAGCTTCAAATCCATGCGAAACACATGATGTAGCTTCAAATCAATGCGATGTTGAAGATTTAGCTTCAAATCCACGCGAAACAAATGATTTAGCTCAAATACTTGCGATATAAGTGACATAGCTTCAAATGCTGGCGAAATAAACGAGTTGGCTTCAAATCCATGCGAAACACATGGTTGTAGCTTCAAATCAATGCGATGTAGAAGGTTTAGCTTCAAATCCATGCGAATCAAATGATTTAGCTTCAAATACTTGCGATATAAGTGATAATTGCTTCAAATGCTGGCGAAAATAATCGAGTTAGCTTCAAATCCAAGCGAAACACATTATGTAGCTCCAAGTCAATGCGATGTAGAAGCATTAGCTTCAAATCCAGGCGAAACAAATGATTTAGCTTCAAATACTTGCGATATAAGTGATATTGCTTCAAATGCAGGCGAAATGAAAGTGTTTGCTTCAAATCCATGCGAAACAATTGATGTAGCTTCAAATCAATGCGGTGTTGAAGATTTAGCTTCAAATCCTCGCGAAAATAATGATTTAAGCTTCAAATACTTGCGATATGAGTTGTCTAGCATCAAAATGCTGGCGAAGTAATCGAGTTTGCTTCAAATCCATGCGAAACACATGATGTAGCTTCAAATCAATGCGATGTAGAAGGATTAGCTGCAAATAAAGGCGAAACAAATGATTTAGCTTCAAATACTGTCAAACAACGAGTTAGCTTCATATCCATGCGAAGCACATGATGTAGCTTCAAGTCAATGCGATGTAGAATGTTTGGCTTGAAATCCATGCGAATCAAATGATTTAGCTTCAAATACTTGCGATATAAGTTGTCTAGCATCAATGCTGGCGAAGTAATCGAGTTAGCTTCAAATCCATGCGAAACACATGATGTAGCTTCAAGTCAATGCGACGTAGAAGGTTTAGCTTCAAATCCATGCGAATTAAATGATTTAGCTCAAATACTTGCGATATAAGTGATATTGCTTCAAATGCAGACGAAACGAACGCTTTAGCTTCAAATCCATGCGAATCACATAATTTAGCTTCAAATTCATGCGAAAACATGGTTTAGCTTCAAATCAATGCGATGTCGAAGGTGTAGCTTCATATCCATGTGTAGCAAGTGTTTTAGCTTCAAATACTTGCGCTATAACTGATATTGCTGCAAATGCAGCCGAAACAAACGAGTTAGCTTCAAATCCAAGCGAAAAACATGATGTAGCTTCAAATCAATGCGATGTAGAAGGATTAGCCTGCAAATAAAGCGAAACAATGATTTAGCTTCAAATACTTGTCAAACAAACGAGTTAGCTTCAAATCCATGCGAAACACATGATGTAGCTTCAAGTCAATACGATGTAGAATGTTTAGCTCAAATCATGCGAATCAATGATTTAGCTTCAAATACTTGCGATATAAGTGATATTGCTTCAAATGCAGGCGAAATGAACGAGTTAGCTTCAAATCCATGCGAAACACATGGTTTAGCTTCAAATCAATGCGATGTCGAAGGTGTAGCTTCATATCCATGTGTAGCAAGTGTTTTAGCTTCAAATACTTGCGATATACTGATATTACTGCAAATGCAGCCGAAACAAACGAGGTAGCTTCAAATCCAAGCGAAAAACATGATGTAGCTTCAAATCAATTGCGATGTAGAAGGATTAGCTGCAAATAAAGGCGAAACAAATGATTTAGCTTCAAATACTTGTCAAACAAACGAGTTAGCTTCAAATCCATGCGAAAACACCTGATGTAGCCTTCAAGTCAATACGATGTAGAATGTTTAGCTTCAAATCCATGCGAATCAAATGATTTAGCTTCAAATACTTGCGATATAAGTGATATTGCTTCAAATGCAGACGAAACGAACGCTTTAGCTTCAAATCCATGCGAATCACATAATTTAGCTTCAAATTCATGCGAAACACATGGTTTAGCTTCAAATCAATGCGATGTCGAAGGTGTAGCTTCATATCCATGTGTAGCAAGTGTTTTAGCTTCAAATACTTGCGATATAACTGATATTGCTGCAAATGCAGCCGAAACAAACGAGTTAGCTTCAAATCCAAGCGAAAAACATGATGTAGCTTCAATCAATGCGATGTAGAAGGATTAGCTGCAAATAAAGGCGAAACAAATGATTTAGCTTCAAATACTTGTCAAACAAAACGAGTTAGCTTCAAATCCATGCGAAACACATGATGTAGCTTCAAGTCAATACGATGTAGAATGTTTAGCTTCAAATCCATTCGAATCAATGATTTAGCTTCAAATACTTGCGATATAAGTGATATTGCCTTCAAATGCAGGCGAAATGAACGAGTTAGCTTCAAATCCATGCGAAACACATGATGTAGCGTCAAATCAATGCGATGTTGAAGATTTAGCTTCAAATCCAGGCGAAACAAATGATTGAGCTTCAAATACTTGCGATATAAGTTGTCTAGCATCAAATGCTGGCGAAGTAATCAAGTTAGCTTCAAAATCCATGCGAAACACATGATGTAGCTTCAAATCAATGCGATGTAGAAGGTTTAGCTTCAAATCCATGCGCATCAAATGATTTAGCTTCAAATACTTGCGATATAAGTGATATTGCTTCAAATGCAGGCGAAATGAACGAGTTAGCTTCAAATCCATGCGAAACACATGATGTAGCTTCAAATCAAATGCGATGTTGAAGATTTAGCTTCAAATCCACGCGAAACAAATGATTGAGCTTCAAATACTTGCGATATAATTTGTCTAGCATCAAATGCTGGCGAAGTAATCAAGTTAGATTCAAATCCATGCGAAACACATGATGTAGCTTCAAATCAATGCGATGTAGAAGGTTTAGCGTCAAATCCATGCGATCAAGTGATTTAGCTTCAAATACTTGCGATATAAGTGATATTTGCTTCAAATTCTGGCGAAATAACCGAGTTAGCTTCAAATGCATGCGAAACACATGATGTAGCTACAAATCAATGCGATGTAGAAGGTTTAGCTTCAATCCATGCGAATCAAATGATTTAGCTTCAAATACTTGCGATATAAGTGATAATGCCTTCAAATGCTGGCGAAATAATCGAGTTAGCTTCAAATCCAAGCGAAACACATTATGTAGCTCCAAGTCAATGCGAGTAGAAGCATTAGCTTCAATCAGGCGAAACAAATGATTTAGCTTCAAATACTTGTCAAACAAACGAGTTAGCTTCAATCCATGCGAATCAAATGATTTAGCTTCAAATACTTGCGATATAAGTGATATTGCCTTCAAATGCAGGCGAAATGAACGAGTTAGCTTCAAATCCATGCGAATCAAATGATTTAGCTTCAAATACTTGCGATATAAGTGATATTGCTTCAAATGCAGGCAAAATGAAAGTGTTTGCTAATCAAATCTCAATGCGAAAACAATTGATGTAGCTTCAAATCAATGCGGTGTTGAAGATTTAGCTTCAATCCTCGCGAAAATAATGATTTAGCTTCAAATACTTGCGATATGAGTTGTCTAGCATCAAATGCTGGCGAAGTAATCGAGTTTGCTTCAAATCCTTGCGAAACACATGATGTAGCTTCAAATCAATGCGATGTAGAAGGAATTAGCTGCAAATAAGGCGAAACAAATGATTTAGCTTCAAATACTTGTCAAACAACGAGTTAGCTTCAAATCCATGCGAAACACATGATGTAGCTTCAAGTCATGCGATGTAGAATGTTTGGCTTCAAATCCATGCGAATCAAATGATTTAGCTTCAAATACTTGCGATATAAGTGATATTGCTTCAAATGCAGGCGGAAATGAACGAGTTAGCTTCAAATCCATGCGAAACACATGATGTAGCTTCAAATCAATGCGATGTTGAAGATTTAGCTTCAAATCCAAGCGAAACAAATGATGTAGCTTCAAATACTTGCGAAATAAGTTGTCTAGCATCAAATGCTGGCGAAGTAATCGAGTTAGCTTCAAATCCATGCGAAACACATGATGTAGCTTCAAACCAATGCGATGTAGAAGGTTTAGCTTCAAATCAATGCGAATCAAATGATTTAGCTTCAAATACTTGCGATATAAGTGATATTGCTTCAAATGCAGGCGAACGAACGAGTTAGCTTCAAATCCATGCGAAACACATGATGTAGCTTCAAGTCAATGCGATGTAAAAGGTTTAGCTTCAAATCCACGAGAAACAAATGATTTAGCTTCAAATACTTGCGATATATGTTGTCTAGCATCAAATGCTGGCGAAGGTAATCGAGTTAGCTTCAATCCATGCGAAACACATGATGTAGCTTCAAGTCAATGCGACGTAGAAGGTTAGCTTCAAATCCATGCGAATTAAATGATTTAGCTTCAAATACTTGCGATATAAGTGATATTGCTTCAAATGCAGACGAAACGAACGCTTTAGCTTCAAATCCATGCGAATCACATAATTTAGCTTCAAATTCATGCGAAACACATGGTTTAGCTTCAAATCAATGCGATGTCGAAGGTGTAGCTTCATATCCATGTGTAGCAAGTGTTTTAGCTTCAAATACTTGCGATATAACTGATATTGCTTCAAATGCAGCCGAAACAAACGAGTTAGCTTCAAATCCAAGCGAAAAACATGATGTAGCTTCAAATCAATGCGATGTAGAAGGATTAGCTGCAAATAAAGGCGAATCAAATGATTTAGCTTCAAATACTTGTCAAACAAACGAGTTAGCTTCAAATCCATGCGAAACACATGATGTAGCTTCAAGTCAATACGATGTAGAATGTTTAGCTTCAAATCCATGCGAATCAAATGATTTAGCTTCAAATACTTGCGATATAAGTGATATAGTTTCAAATGCTGGCGAAATAATCGAGTTAGCTTCAAATCCATGCGAAACATATGATGTAGCTTCAAATCATGCGATGTAGAAGGTTTGGCTTCAGATCCATGCGAAACAAATGATTTAGCTTCAAATACTTGCGATATAAGTGATTAGCTTCAAATGCTGGCGAAATAAACGAGTTAGCTTCAAATCCATGCGAAACACATGATGTAGCTTCAAAGTCAATGCGATGTAGAAGGTTAGCTTCAAATCCACGAGAAACAAATGATTTAGCTTCAAATACTTGCGATATAAGTTGTCTAGCATCAAATGCTGGCGAAGTAATCGAGTTAGCTTCAAATCCATGCGAAACACATGATGTAGCTTCAAGTCAATGCGATGTAGAAGGTTTAGCTTCAAATCATGCGAATCAAGTGATTTAGCTTCAAATACTTGCGATATAAGTGATATTGCTTCAAATTCTGGCGAAATAACCGAGTTAGCTTCAAATCCAAGAGAAACAAATGATTTAGTTACAAATACTTGCGATATAAGTGATATAGCTTCGATTCTGGCGAAATAACCGAGTTA